>NC_060276.1:107977051-108004764 GCF_021613505.1 Equus quagga | reverse complement strand
AGAAAAAAAAATTGCTAAGAGAGTAAATCTTTTTTCTTTTTTTAAAGATTGGCACCTGAGCTAACAACTGTTGCCAATCTTCTCTTTTTTTTTTTATTTCTCCCAAAGCCGCCCAGTACATAGTTGTATATTCTAGTTGTAGGTCCTTCTAGTTGTAGCATGTGGGATGCCACCTCAGCATGGCCTGACGAGCGGTGCCATGTCTGCACCGGGGATCCGAAGTGGTGAAACCCTGGGCCGCCAAAGCAGAGTGCAAGAACTTAACCACTTGGCCACGGGGCCGGCCCCAAGAGGGTAAATCTTAAAAGCTCTCATCAAGAAAAAAAAGTTTGTATCTATGTGTGGTGATGGATGCTAATTAGACTTATTGTGGTGATCATTTTGCAATCTTTATAAAACACATCAAATCATTATGCTGCACACCTGAAACTAATATAATGTTATACGTCAGCTATACCTCGATTAAAAAAACCTCTCCAGTGGCTACCATCTCAGAGCAAATGCCAATTTTCTTACGATGGCCTACAAGGTTCTATAAGATCTGGTTCCAAGTTATTTCTCCAACCTCATCTCTTACCATCCACTCCCCATCACCTC
Organism: Equus quagga; assembly: GCF_021613505.1. Taxonomy (NCBI): domain Eukaryota; kingdom Metazoa; phylum Chordata; class Mammalia; order Perissodactyla; family Equidae; genus Equus; species Equus quagga. Next base: position 108,004,167 of record NC_060276.1, on the reverse strand, counting down.
CTCTGCTCTGGCTGCATAAGCTGCCCTGCTGTTCCATGTGCTGATCCCTCTACCTGAAATGCTCTTCCCTCATATATTTACACGGTATGTTCCTTCACTCTTTGAGCACTCAATATGTAACTGCAACATCCCTGCCCCGCTAGCCCTCCCTATCGCCCTAACCTTTTTTAATAATTTTACTTACTTTTTATTGTCTCTCCCCATTGGAGAATGTAAACTCCAAGAGGGAGGGGGCTTTTGGTCTGGTCTGTTGACCGCTGTGCCCCAGTACTTAGAACCAGATGTGGTGCATAGCAGGTGCTCAATAAATGTCTGTTAGATGAATGACAAACTGAGCAGGACCATATGTACTGACATGGAAAGATTTCCAAGCACTGATTGCTAAGTGAACAAAGAAAATAACAGGACATCTCCTGTATGGTTCCATATTTTTAAAACCCTCCAGTATGACCCATTTTAACAGTATATAAATGCATAGAAAATTGTCTGGAAGGATATACACCAAACTGACAAGAGAGATTACTTCTGCACATGAGTGGGATCAGAGATTAGAATTAAGAAGGACAACTGCTTTAAACGTATTTTTAAAAATCTTTCACAAGACTCTATAAACATTCATGAATTATTTACACAATAAAATGAACAGAGTAAAAACAGAACAAATTGGACTGGGAATCACATAGAGCTAGATTCTGATTATTTTCACACCATTTACTACCCATTTGAATTTCAGGCAAGTCAGTTACCCTTTCTGTGCCTCAGTTCTTCATCTGAAAAGCATGTTTGACTTTGCATGCAGGGTTACTGTGAGCTACAGATCTGCCAGAGCATTGAGTTGTCACTAACCATCCTGTCTGCCTGTCTATCTTTTCCATATTGTGTATCTACAAGAAGTTCATAGGGTAGGAGACAAATGGAGTTCCAAGAAATCTTTCTTCTAAGTTAGCCCGGAGCATTAATAAGCAAAATGGTTCATTAGACCAGTGTCCTTTCTAGAACAAAACTTGTCTTAGGTTGCCCATCAAAACCACTGCTTCCAATTAGGATGTAGAAGAATGTGAAAGGCCTTCAACTCCTGCGGTAACAACAAAAACAAAGACAATACAAAACTCGTACTGAACAGAAGGAAGGAAGCCTTGATTAACTGAATTCCAGAGAAAAACGAATCTTTCAGAGGCGAGCAGAGAGCCGAGACAGCTTCCATCCTTGGGTGCCTGGTCTAGGTACTGAAGAGTGAAGGAGAGAACCTTTGATAGAGAAACTTTGTAAGGACAAGGAGAAAGTCAGCCCAGCCTCAGACAATAGCATGGGCTGATGGGATAGAAAGGAATCTTGAAGGGTCCCCAAGCAAAAACAAATTGGTACTTGGCGTAACAATTCTCTTGCCCCACCCCCACCCCCTGAATTTTGCCAAGAAAGCCACAGTGAAGGAGAGGCTTGAAAGTAGAAAGATACCACATGCATAATCACAGCGTTTGGATTCCAGAGCCTTGCAAAAACTGAATCTAAAGATATCAGAAACAGTAGCCCCAAACCCTCCCTGCTCAAATACTGACAAGATCAAAAGGGCAGCAGAGGAGCAAGAGGTTGGGGGTTGGGCTAATCACAAGTGAACTAAAGCTAATTAAAAGTAGGGTCCAGAGGCCGGCCCGGTGGAGTAGTGGTTAAGTTTGTGCACGCTGCTTCAGTGGCCCAGGGTTCGCAGGTTTGGATTCTGGGCACAGACCTACACACCGCTCATTAAGCCATGCTGTGGTGGCATTCCTACATACAAAAAATAGAGTAAGATTGGCACCAATGTTAGCTCAGGGACAATTTTCCTCAAGCAAAAAAAAAAAAAGTAGGGTCCAGTCCCAACCTAGCTATCCTCTAAGAGAAATGAAAAACAAATGAGTCATACAGCTAATTGCCAGACCTAACAAAGGATATTCAGAATAATAAACAAAACTTTTAGATACAATGTCTGGAATACAATAAAATTAAGAGACATGCATACAAGCAGGAAAATGTGACCCATAATCAAGATAAAACATCATCAATAGAAACAGATCCAGAGATGATTCTGTTATTAAAATTAGCAGACAAGAACTTTAAAACAAGTACTATAAATATATTGTTTCTATAAATATAATACACGTGTACACGTGAAGAGAGAGGGTATTTTGTGAGAGAATTGGCAACTCTAAAAAACAGATGAATAGAAGTCCCAGAATTGAAAAATACATAAATACCAAAAAAAAAAAAAAAATCACTGAATGGGCATACAATCAGATTTGGACACTACAAAGGATCAGTCAACTAGAATACAGGTCAATCAGAATTATCCAAACTGGGCTGGATGGTGGGGGGAAGTAACTAGGAAGGGGCAAAAGGGAACTTTTAGGGATAAAATATTCTATATCTTGATTGTGGTGGTAGTTACATGGGTGTATCTCTTTGGCCAAACTCATCAAATTGTGCACTTAGAATAGGTACATTTTATTGCATGTAAGTTATACCTTAATTATACTTTAATAAAGTTGACTTAACAAATACATAGAAACTGAGTAGTGTTTCTGAAAGTTGTGTGCTACTGAGCCAATCGCTGGTCTGTTTGTCCTCAGATGCATTCCTGTCTTTCCCCTGCTCTGCATCACAGGGTTGCTGACTCCTCCAGGCTGCTTCCCAGGCTCCCAGGTCAGCTGATCACCAGCTGTGAGTCGCGGGGGTTGTGGGGGGAGCCTGGTGGAGGGGAAGAAGAAAGAAGCCAGAGTACTTTCTTCCTCTTTTTGTTTGGTGTAGTGGCTCCAGCAACAGCTGTATCTCTTCTGTAGACCTAACTCCCACCAGGCTGGCTCACAATAGTTCCAGGTGATCCTGGCTCCTGGGTTCTGGTAACATGGCCTCTTTCCTGTGCCCCTCCAGCCAAGAGAGGGGTGTGAGCAGCTTCCTGCTGATGCTAATTTCTGAGCTGCCTCACAATTTCCTGTTTGGCTTCTCCGCTCTTCCATCACCTTTGTAACCAATTTCCTGTATTAAATTTCCCCTATTTTAAACATTTAGAGTGGTTTCTGTTTCCTGATTGGATCCTGACAGATCCACTCCCGCCACAAGAAGGCAGGTGCTCTACTTCAGCCAGATGCCTCATATTCACATAAGGAGAAGAGGACAATTAGAGGCAACCTGTGTTTCAGCGTGAACAACACCCAGAGCCAAAGAAACACACAGACCAGAATGGTTGTTTTCCCACTCTACAAACAGGATCTAGTTATATATTAGGGCAGAACTACTGTTAAACCCTCGCACCCTTGCTCCCACCATCCCAACCTTTCCCAGTCTCCTGGGACCACAAAGCAGGATCTGTGAAGACCGAGCTGTATGGTGGGCTGGCAGGCCCTGATGTAGAGCTGGGCATTTCTCAGGCTGGCTTTCCCCTTCTCACAAAGGCAAGCGCTGAAGAGAATTCTTGCCTCAAAACTCATGGTCCTGCTGCGACATTCCCAGGGATCTCCACAAGGATGGATCCAGCTGAACTCTACTCCTTATTTGTAAGCTGTAGCAGACACTAGGATGTATTCACTAAACTCTATTTCTCTTTTTTTCTGGGCACTCAGCCACACCACATTTCCCAACTTCCCTTGCAGTTAGGTTGGGCCATGAGACTGAATTCTGGCCAATGAACTGTGCTAAGAAATAATGAACATCACTTCCTGACCAGGCTCATACAAACCTCCCTGGTACAGTCAAAAAGTGGAAACGACTCAAATGTCCATCAACTGATAAATGAATAAAAAAAATGTGGTGTATCAGGACAATGGAATATTATTCATTCTCAAAAGGAATGAGGTACTGATAGATGCTACAACGTGAATGAACCCTGAAAACATCATGCTAAGTGAAAGAAGCCAGACACAAAAGACCACATATTATATGATTCTCTCTATATGAAATGTCCAGAAAAGGCAAATTCACAGAGACAGAAAATAGATTAGTGGTTTCCTAGGGCTAGGGACTGAGGTGGGAGAATAGGGAGTAACAGTTAAGGAACTGCCAAAACAGATTAGTGGTTGTTTAGGGCTGGGGAGGGAGGCTAGGGGGAAATGGGGTCGGGGGATGACTGGTAATGGCTACGGGGGTTTCTGGGGGGGAGGATGATGAAAGTATTCTAAAATTGCTGTGATGGTTGTACAACTCTGTGAATATACTAAAAACCACTGACTTGTACCTTTAAATAAGTAATTGTATGCTATGTGAATTATATCTCAATTAAGCCATTACAAAAAACACACACACAACCCCCCTGGCAACCCACCATGCTCTCCCTTTTCTTATCTGGCTGAAAGGAGATCTGAGATCTAACAGAGGGCAGAGCCCCAAGATGGAAAGAGACTGGATCCTCAAGCAATCACCTGGAGAAGAGATTACTCAACCGGAATACACCCACATTGGAATGTTGAAAAAAGTGACAATAACCTTGCATTATGTTAAGCCCCTGGAATCGTTCGGTTATTTGTTATAGCAGTTACCCTGCCCTGACTAACACACAAGTCAACGACACTAAGGCGGTACGTGTTTCCTCTGTGAGAAAGATAAATTCCCCTCTGAGTCCGTGTCTAATCTCACTTTAAAAGCAGCCTGGGGGGCTGGCCCCATGGCCAAATGGTTATGTTCGCGCGCTCTACTTCGGCAGCCCAGGGTTTCACCAGTTTGAATCCTGGGCGCGGACATGGCACAGCTCATCAGGCCATGCTGAGGCGGCATCCCACATGACACAACTAGAAGGACCCACAACTAAAAATACACAACTATGTACTAGGGGGCTTTGGGGAGAAAAAGGAAAAATAAAATCTTTAAAAAAAAAGAAAGCAGCCTGGGATCCCGCACTAGAAGACGTCCATCACCTCTGACCCTGACCTAGCCTATGCAGGCCTGAACTCTTCTGAATTCCCTGCTTTGGGCTGTGCTGTACTTAAATCTTTGAGTAGTTGGCATTACCAGTAATTTTTTTATATTTTTCTGTGTACACTGAATATATATGACTTAGGTATTTTAGTTTTCATGCATACACATATAAAGAAAGAAAAACACAATAGATTTGCCTTCGACTACCAAACCCTAACTGTAGCAGATACTCGTTATATGGATCTCATCCAACTGTATACCACAGTCGATCATTTAGTCATTCATTCATTCACCCATTCAACAAATACTGATTGAGCACCTACTATGTGGGTGATACAATGGTATTAGGCACGGGGTAGACAATGGCCTAGTATACCATGGCCCCTGCCCCCCCAGGCTTACAGTCTACTGGGAGGGATAATAAGTATTGAGCAAGTGAACACAGAAATGTGAGTGCCAGGAAGGAAAAGAGCAGGTGCTATGAGAATGAATAACAGCGGGGACATGGTTTTAGACTTGGTATTCTTTGCAATATCAACCTCTCAGAAAGGGACACTTAAACTAGACCCTGAAGGATCGTCAGATTGAGTCAGGTAAGCAACAAGCATTCCAGACAGAGGAAATAGCTTGTGCAAACACCCACAGGGGAGAATAGCCTTCCGCCCTTAAAACCTGAAGGCACATGAGGGTGGCTGGAGGTCAGCGACCCAGGAGGACAGCACAGGAGATGAGACAGGGCCAGGTTGCACGGGACCATTTCTATTATTCTTGTGCAAAGTTTCTCTATCAAGGGACTCCTACGTGGAAGAGCTCAGAAGCTATTCACTAAGTTTCACATTTTACTCCAAATGGCTTTCCAGATCCTAGCTCCTCTCAGGAAGCCTTCCCCAAATACCCTTGCTGAAGACGACATAAGACTGGTGGTTGGGATTCTCCGCTGGGAAACGGAAGGGTAATTAACTTTTATTCAGCATCTTCTATGGGCTGGGCACTGTGCTAAGTTTTTTCGTATGGCATTCTTATTTAATTCTTAAAACCATGTCATTAGTTCCTATTATCTTCATTTCTTCCACAGTGGTCCAGTCCATGGTTTTGTTGGTTATAAACGGCAGAGTGGTTCTGCAATGTTTCTCAAACGATTCCAAAGTTAAATGCTCTGTGGACAACCAACTCTTGGTCAGTTGAGAGCTATGGGCAACTTTTTGGCTAAATTACAAGTAATTTTTCTTGTCTACTTTAAACAACCATAATTCCTACAGACTAAGCCAGTAAGTCACCTGGAACTTACTATGTTGACTCTGAATTCTTTTTTTGCGGGGGTTGTACATGATGATTTAATATACATATATGTTGTGAAACGATTACCTCGAGTAAACTAACACATCCATCACCCCACGTAGTTACCATTTTATATGTGATGAGAAAACTTAAGGTCTACTCTCTTAGCAAATTTCAAGTATACAGTACAGTATTATTAACTATAGTCACCATGCTGTACGTTAGAGCCTCAGAACTTATTCATCTTATAACTGAAGGTTGTACCCTTTGACCAACATCTCCCCATCTCCCCTGCCCCTCAGGCCCTGGCAGGAACCATTCTACTCTGGTTCCATGAGCTTGACTTTTTTAGATTTCACATATAAGTGAAAAATCATACAGTATTTGTCTTTCTGTGTCTATCTTATTTTACTTGGCATTATATCCTCCAAGTTCATCCATGTTTTTGCAAATGACAGGATTTCCTTTTTTATGGCTGAATAATATTCTATTGCATATATATTCCACACTTTCTTTATCCATTCACTTGTTGACGGACATTTAGATTGTTCCCATGTCTTGGCTATTGTGAATAACACTGCAGTAAACATGGGAGCACAGATATCTCTTTGAGATGCTGTTTTCAAAAGAGGCATTGCTGGATCTTATGGTAATTCTAGTTTTAATTTTTTGAAGAACCTCCATATTGTTTTCCATAGTGGCTGCACCAATTTCCATTCCGACCAACAGTACACAAGGGTTCCGTTTTCTCCACACCCTCACAAACACTTGCTATTTCTTGTCTTTTTAATAATAGCCATCCTAATGGGTGTGAGGTGATCTCTCATTGTGGTTTTGATTTGCATTTCCCCGATGATTAGTGATGTTGAGCACCTTTTCATATAGCTGTTGGCCCATTTATATGTCTTCTTTGGAAAAATGTCTATTCAAGTCCTCTGTCCATTTTTTAATCCGGTTATTTGGTTTTTTGATTTTGAGTTGTATGAGTTCCTTACATATTTTGGGTATTAATCTCTTGAGACAGATGGTTTGCAAATATTTTCTCCCATTCCGTAGGCTGCCTTTTCATTTTGTTCATGGTTTCCTTTGCTGTGCAGAAGCTTTTAACTTTGATGTACTCCCACTTACTTTTGCTTTTGTTGCTTGTGCTTATGGTGTCATATCCAAAAATTCAGAGCCAAGACCAATATTAAGAAGCTTTTTCCTATGTTTTCTTCCAGAAATTTTATGGTTTCAGGTCTTACATTCAAGTCGGTAATCCATTTCAAGTTAATTTTTTGTGTATGGTGTAAGAGAGGGGTCCAATTTCATTCTTTTGCATGCGAATACCTAGTTTTCCCAACACCATTTATTGAAGAGACTATCTTTTCCTCATTGTGTATTCTTGGCGCCCCTGTCAAAGATTAGTTGACTGTATAAACATGGGTTTATTTCTGGGCTCTTGATTCTGTTCTGTTGGTCTCTGTGTCTGTGTTTATGCCAATACCATACTGTTTTGATTACTATGGTTTGTAACATAGTTTGAAACCAGGAAGTGTGATACCTCCAGCTTCGTTTTTCTTTCTCAAGACTGCTTTGGCTATTTGGGGTCTTGTGTGGTTCTATTCAAATTTCAGGATTGTTTTTTCTATTTCTGTGGAAAATGCCATTGGAATTTTGATAGAGATTCTTTTTATATGGCACCAGGTAACCACCCCATTTGAATTAAGAAGTGAAAGCAGGGGGATAAATGGAGGAGGAACTGAACTTTTGTTAACTGCCTTCTAGCTGCCAAGGCTGTGCGGGCCATTTGCATATAGTGTATCTTATTTAATCCTCAGCACAGGCATCACCATCCCGGTTTACAGATGAGCAAACTCAGGCTGAAGGAGTTTAACAGTCAACATCATATTGCTGGTAAGTGATTCAAACATCACAGCATGTGCTCTTTTTACACCCCAGAATGCCTCGTGATAAGGCAGTAGTCTCAAATAAGGCTGTTTTGTCCCGTATGGGACATTTGGCAATGTCTGGAGACACTTTTGATGGTCATGACTGGGGTGGGGGATGCTACTAGCATTTGCTGGGTAGAGGCCAGGGATGTTGCTAAACATCCCATAATACATAAGACAGCATCCACCACAGAGAATTATTCGGCTCCAGATGTCAATAGTGCCAGGTTGACAAACCTGCTATAAAGTAATAAACTCTGAATTTTATCAAACACACTATTCTTTTTTTTCCACAAATACGTACATTCAATAAACCCTGTCCCATTCAAAATGGTCACCTCAGAGGACCATATACTTACCCCAGACATGTTCTCATGCTAACAGCACTTTTATCAACTTTTCTTTATGAAATGTCTTCCTTTTAAATATCTACTGTGATGGCAAATCTCTACTTTGCTAGCAGTTTTGATATTTGGAAAGGGTCAAAAGTTCTTTCCCAAACTTAGTAAAAATATGAGTAAGCAAGCTACATGGTAATCGTCACAGCCACAGCCAAGCACCTGCTTCGTGCCAGGAGAACTCCAAGTAATACTCACCACATAGTAGATGGTAGTATCCCATTTTACGTATGAGGAGCTAAGGCTTCAGGAGATTTAGTGGCTTGACCACAGCCATAACACTTAAGTATAGGAGCCAGAATTCAACCCAAATCTGTTTGCCTTCAAAGCCCCCAGTAATGATACTGATTTCCCATGTGCCATGTAAGCTGGCTCTTAAGTCAATTCCTAAGAAAAAAAATCCCTTCTTCCTCACTGACACCATGATATTCTGAATAATGGCAGCATTGTCAAAATAAACGCAGCGCATTGTAGCTCAATTAGTTTGAAGAGAACAAGTTCGCTTGTCTGTATACCTGTGTGTATGTGTGCATGCTACATACACACGTGATTATATTTTTTAATCACTCATTAACTTTAGTCACCTCCCATGAGCTCTCTCCTCCTTAAGCACAAAGCCCTTCCACTAACACATAAATAAGTCAGCAAATGAAGGAGGAACAAAACAGAAGGAACCGGGCAGGAAGTAGACAGAAAAGGAAGATATTGCAGGTTCAAGGAGGCCACTGGGGAGGAACAAGGACAGATGGAAGTGGTAAGTCCTTTGGATAAATATTTTTCAAAAGGAAAACATGTCTTATTAGCAAGGCCATCACTAAGATAAAGAGATGGTCCATTTCTCAGAAAAAAATGCAACTAGGTTTTTCGTATAAAAAGTACATTTGATGAAAGTGGCTTTAATATTCATCTACCATCTAATGTTCTCATCATATACGACAAAGCAGGATATATAAAAGGACGGCCCTACAATTCCATGAGGCCCATGGCTTGTCTGGGTTGTCCTTCAGGCAGACAAAATAAAAGCTTTCTGGGAAGAGCTTTACTGATTATGCCAGGATATTATTAAACCAGTGTATGCAGAGCCCTGTGCTAAAACTCCCCAGTGCCGGTCCCAGATCTCTTATTGAACAGCTGTTATATTTTGGGCCTTTGACTTACTTTCTTCCTCCCCTTCTCTAAAATAAAGGACTTGGACCAGATGATTCCATCTAAGTTCACAGATTTTGTGGTTCTCTTCACCACCAGGAAAACAATCACCACCAATATGTGTCCTTCTTTTGCAACATACTTTTAGGTACCTGGAGAAAAATGCACTAGAAAAGTGGGGAGATGTCATCATTTTTCTACTTTTGACAGACACGTAGCAAAGAATCACTATTTATATATAAACATATAAATTAAGATGGTGAGATTGAACAGGGAACGTAAACAGAAGAGACAGAGAAAAGGAGGCTGGCGGTTATTGCAGAGACAAGGGGCCCATACAGCCCTCCTGGGAACATGTGTCCCTCCACCTGAGCAATGACTGCCTGGGTAGCCCAGAGGCTGAGGATGAGGTGAGAGCTGTAGGGTCTGGAACAAGCCTGCAGGGTGTGGGCTGAATTCAGTATCACTCATCTCATATCGTCTCTGTTCCCGGCACACGTTTGAAGGTTCACAGAGCATCTTCCTCTCTCTATCACTCGCCTTACCTTATTTATAGAGTGCCACATCAGAGATTCCAATAAATGTGTCATGCATTCAGTCTCCCTTCACTTGCTGAGTAATTCAATGAGTTAAATTTTGCCAGAGTTAGCAGTCTTGACCCAAAGATGCAGGGAATAGGATATGAGTACACTCCTACTTTGTGACAGGCAAGTTTTGCTGTTTTTAACCTAGGACTGTGACTCCGTTCTTCTTCTTCCAGACCATCCTGCTGCCTGGATCCCTAGACAGAATCTTCTGGCTGTATTAGCATACCTAATAAAGTCCTGTCTGTAAAAAGAACAGCAAATAAAAATTGCTCATAAAGAATTCTCCCATTGAGAGGCAAGCAGTTTAACTGCTCAGTGGAAACTTGAAGTCACTTTGAATGGGCTTCTGAATGCAGGACAGCGGAAGCTACCAGGGAAAGCAGCCGGCTCAAGCCAATCGGCAAGGGCCAGTAACAGGGAGCCCTTGCAATCTGAGGGTCAAACATTATTCATTACTACCAACCTTTAGTAACTAATTCACGACTATGATTCGCTCCACGTCCTAAGAGTTAAAAGTCAACTGCAACGCAGAAAAATTCATTATTTGTCTATCACAATTCTCTCCTTTATAGACACAAGGTACTCCATAAATGTCCTCAAAACTGTGCCTAATGCCAAACCCTACTGCGACTATGGTGACAGCTGGCCAAGTTCTACTGAAAGCAAAAATGTGAAATTCAGGATTGGAGCACGTGCATAAGTGAAGCAACCACTGCAATTCTACAGGAAACCCCTAGTTGACTGGAGGAAATGAGGTTCTCGGCACTGAGGACCCTGCCTGGCCTACAACACAAGCCACTGTCCGAGAGGGCACAATCAGACCAGAAGGAAAAGACCCAGCAGAGAGAAAGTGGCTCTCTGGTGCTCGATCCCAGCCACTCTGCTTCCAAATTGGAAACTCATTCACCCCAGGATGATTTCATCCTGCCACACCCATTAGATACTTATTTTCCATTTCAAAACTTGTTTTACTCTTTTATTACTCTGAGTGGATGGTAATTAGATTGTTTCACTCTGTTTGACAAGAGTTACCTCTACTCTGTCTGGGAAAAGACAGGGTGGTGAGTGACTTAAATGGCCTTCTTAGTTTTTATTTAACAGACCACTTTTTTTATAGCTCTTACGGTATGCCAGGCATTCTTCCAGGAACTTCACCAGTGATAACTCATTTAATTCTTATAAATCAAGGATCAATCAAGTATAATTAAGTATAAATAAAAGAGGAATCCATTACTCCTGGGGGGAACAGAGTTACAGGACTTTTTTTTCAGGCTTAACAAAGATGCCTTACCAATGTTCCCCGCCTTGGGATGCTGAGTTTAGAGACCACTGGGGAGAGAACAGGCACATTTTCATAGAGACCATGAAGGCTCCCCCAAAAAAGGAATCAGAAGCCTGACTATCACTGTTAGCCAGTGTCTGCTACAGCAGGACACACGCATATGCTGTATACCCAACAGAAATGTGTCCATATGTGCACAAAAATTATGCACAAGGATGTTCATAGCAATACTGTCCTTAGTATCCCCAAACTGGAAACCACCTAAAGGTCTATCAGCAGTAAAATGGTTAGATCAATTGTGGCATATCCATACAATGGAATACTCCACAGCAACGAGAGGGAATGAACCAGTGATACATCCAAGGGCATGGTGAATCTCACAAACACGATGCTAGACACGAAAGAAATACATACTGTGTGATTCCATTTATATGAAGTTCAAAGACAGAAAAAACTAACCTATGGAGACAGAGGTTGCAACAGTGGTTGCCTACGGAGGGGTGGGGATTGCCTGCAAAGGGACACAAAGGAACGTTCTGGGGTGATGGAAATGTTTTATATCTTGACAGAGGTGTTGTTTCCACGTGTATATTCATCTATCAAAACTCATCGAATTGTATACTTAAGATCTATGCATTTCACTGCCTGCACATTTTACTTCAATATAAAAAAGAGAGAGCTGTGACCTCTTAGGTGTTACAAACTCCTGAAGCTGTGGGCTTTGGTATCACTGCTGTCCTGCAGATGCTGCCAGTGGCATGTCCACAATCTGTAGCCTAACCCAGCTGCTAAAAGCAAAGCAATGCCTCTGAGAAACCAGACACAAGAGTCCCCTAAGTCAGGTCACCTCCAACCCTCACTTTATTCATTCCCTGTGGAAGATGTTGGCCACGGAAGGTTGATGAGGAGGTGCCAGAACTCTTTGGCGCTCATGCCAAATTTGAATACCCTCCCAGGGTTTTTTGCTGTATTATTCAATGTGACCAATTCCTGGCTCCAGAAGAGGACCAGTGGGAAGTGCATTTGGGTATGGTTCTCACCATATTCACCTAGTGCTGCTCCTCTTCCTGCATCTCATCAGGGGAGGAAGGGAGACTGGAGGACTAAGACATCTAGGCCTCTGGAATATTGTGAGGTTGAATGTGGCAAACTCCTAGTTATCCTCCCAATCCACAGTAGCTGATTATGGATGGGCACATGGCTGCCCAGCTACAGACTACATTTCCCAGCTTCCCTTACAGCCAGATGGGGTCATATGACTATGCTCTCACCAATGGAATGTGAGTAGAAGTGACATGTGCAAATTCTACTCGTTTTAAAAGAAATTGCTTGCCCTGAGCTTCCACTCTTTCCCCCTTTCCATAGGCTAGAAGCACAGACCTGACCCAGCAAATGGGAGACACGTCCTACTGGTTAGTAGTAGTGACCTAGCTTCAACTAGAAGGAGAGGACAACACTCTCAGGAATAAAAGAGCTACAAAATGGTCAGAAGGTCGGTCCCTGGACAACCCCTGGAGCAGTACTATGCCACCAGCCTGGTCCCCTCACCTCTAGACTGCTATGTGAAAGAGAAATGTCAGTCTTATTTGAACCATTGCATTTGGGGTCTCCTTGTTAAAGCATCTTAGCTAATACCCCTAGCACATAAGCTTTTAAGGCTGATGATCTCCAGGCAGGAATTTCCAAGTCTCATATACTCTACCTAGCCTGGTAATTTGTATTCCAAAGTTCAGATTATACTAGTACATAAAGATAGCACCCTCATTCCTATCATTCAGTGTTAACCCTGTTGCTTAAACTAGTCGCCCACAGTCTACAAGATACTATCAACTCCTTATTCATGTACACAAGGTCCTTTCAAGACATGGTCCCATCCTCCATGCTTGGTTTCACTGCATGTATTTGCTTCACTAGCATCTTGTGTTCTAGTCACACTGAATGTTCCCTGAGGGCACATTGCACATGCAGACCTCTGTGCTCACACTTCTGGCCAAGTGGAATGGCCTTTTTACATCTCCATCCCACACACTCTTCTGCCCATGAGGCAATTCGTACTCATGAGCCTTCAAAACCCAGCCCAGAAGACCCCACAGAAGCTTCTTAGGGATTTAGTTACATGTATGACCTCACAGGTACAATATATGTTCCAAAGACAAAATCTCCGAAAACGAAGACCATACTTTGCCCATTTTCTTAACCTTGGCATTTAGCACATGATCTGGCTCCTACTCAATGACGGTTGAATGAAAGAAAGAAGCAGAATTTAACAGACAGTGTGTTTCAAAACCCTGTATGGACATTATCATTCTTACCTATTCAGTGCAAAAGCATAGTGGAATTTAATATTATGCTGGTCAGCCAAATCACACGTAGGCAGCATTTCCAGTGTTTCTACCAGCTTCACCATTGCGTCATAGTCCTGTTGGCAAGAGGTCCCAAGGTGAGAAAGAGAGGAAACACAGCTCTTCAAAGATTTTTCTGAACAGTTGTAAATATGAGACAGCCTCAGCATTTAAATACAAGCCTTTCCCTACAGACAGCATTTAGAGAAGGTATTTGTAGCCCTTAATAGAACAGAAATAAGACCATAAGATAAGAAAAAAGATGGATGAGAGAGAAGACAGAGAAAGAAGCCCTGCTCTCAGAGGCCACAAAAGGATCAAGGGAAGGAGGTTAGATTCAAAGGCAACAAAAGAAAGCAAATGAGCCCAGCAGCCAGGAAACAGCTACCACGTTTTGAGTGCAAGAGAGCTACCACCACCAGCAAAGCATTGAATTAAAATGAGCTGGACATAGACATACAAGGAATCTTACAGTCACTTGCCATGTAGAGGGAGGAAACATCCCAGTCTTTCCTATTTTGCCAGAAATAATCAAATTAATCCAAACCAGGGCTTCTCAACATCAGCACTACTAACATTTTTGGACCGGATCGTTCTCTGTTATGCGGTTGTCCTGTGCACTGTAGGATGTTAAACAGCATCCCTGGCCTCAACCCACTAGATGCCAGTAGCACCTCCCCCTCCCCCTTAGTTGTGACAACCAAAAAATGTTTCCAGACACTACCACATGTCCCCCGGTTGAGAATCACTGTTCTAAACCGCATAATTACCCAGGGAAAAATTGTTGCCATGTTTGTCTCAGCTGGATCCCCTGTGAGCAGTGCCATCTGCTACCCTTTCAGCCAGGCTTAGAATCATTGTCAATGGCCAACTCGCTGACAGCCGGCCACAGTTAGTGGAGGATGACTTCCCACCAAAATCCCATGCCTGTTTTATGGCTCTGCACCTTGATGCTGCTGCCCAAGGAAAGAGAAGGCAGCGTATTCCAAGAAGCTTCTGGCTCACCTTTGAGTCTCAGAGATCCACTGACGGAAGATTATAAAAAGGAGAGATGCATGAAGGCAAGGACAGAAGGAAGCCAACAGCTCAAGGGAAGAAAGACTTCAAGAAAAGCCATTCCCATTCTCTATCCCATGGGGCATGGTTTAATCATCATCATAATCCCTACTAGCATCTGCTATTAAAATCAATTAGATGCATCTGTTTATCACTACGGGCATGAGTTTCTTAGTGGCTGACTCTGTTCTTGGTTCAGGTCATAAATGGATGCCTCTCTCATTAGATTTAACAACCAGTGGCCAACAACCTCCAATGTGGCTTTGTAGAATCCTGCAGGTAAAGTGCACTGCTCTGTGTTCCTCCAAAGGGAAGGAAGGCAGGACGTCCTTAGAAATGGCTCACTGGCACTAAAATTGGAGGAAGGAAATGCTGATTTCCTTCATGGTGCCACATCCCACAAATCCTGTCTCAAGAACTCTCCAGAAGCCTCTGATGCTTGTCTTAGAATAAACATCTACATTCCCTGGGTCCTGGACATGCCTCTGCTGCCCCTGCCCTCCCTGTCACTGATGGGTGGTGGTAAACAAAGAAGGAAGTGACAAAAGCCTAAAGGAAGCATCACAGTAGAGGAGTTAAGGACAACTGAGCCAGTCATCTCAGTTTGAATCCTGACTTTGCCAACTGCTGTGCGCCCTTAGGCAAGTTACTTAACTTCACTGTGCCTCAGTTTCCTCATTTGTAAAACGGAGACAATCAGAGTAAATATCCCATAAGCTTGTGAAGAGGATTAAATAAGTTAGGATTTGCAAAGGCTTGGAAGAATGCCTTGCATAAAATGCATATAAACTGTGAAATTCTGAGTTCCTTTATTGAGCAGTACTGTACATGAGTTATCGTTGGAGTGGCCCTATTTCCACCATAGCAGATATGCTAGGTGATCTATGACCTAGCCACATACCTATTTGTCTCTACAACAGCTACCTAACCATCCTAGTGTAAGAGTACTTACATGAGGAATTCCTCATGCCAAGGAAGAACTCGGCATGTGTCAGCCTCAGTAAAGTGTATTTCATACCTGGATATCGCGGTAGGACAGCAGTAAATTAATGATGATGTCTGAGGTCAGAACTTCAGTATTATCCATGCGGAGTTTGATCCGGGCCAGCTCCTTCGCCAGCTCATCACCTTGGTATTTGTCTCTGGCTCTCCGGATGTCATTTAGCAAGGTTTCTTTGTAATAAGCACTGGAGAGGGAAACATGAAAATCTCCAGTCATATCTACACACATCCAGGACTCTGTTTCCTTTAGCAGCCATAACAAACCTGGTTCTCACTGACAGAACTCAGGCTAACACACAGGGGCCTCGCCCAGACCTCAGCCAGCAAATGGGAGACACGTCCTACTGGTTAGTCACATTTTGCAGAAACTAACCACTAAACAATAACAAAGAAAAATCACTTCATTACAGTATTTTCAAAATTGGCCCCATCTGTATTTGGATGACACATAGGACTTGCTAGCCACCCTACCCCACCCCACTTCCTCTGGTATTTTCAAACACACAGAGGGCAAGAAGTTTCCTTACCTGAACAGTTATTGCCCCCACTAAGAACAGATTATCACAAAGTGAAACAAAACTCCAAAAGCCAAGAAACACAGTAAAATGAGAACTTCTTTAAAATGAATCCAGCAGGTGTCCCCAGCTAGTAATCATGAAGCTTTTTCTGGTTGGTTGAGAGCCGGAAACTGGATGTGTCCACAAGCAATCCAGGAAGCCGGGCCTGTAAGCCTACAGACCACGTCTGCCTCCCACTCCCCACTCTCCCTGTCATGTCTGACCATCAGAAGGCTTTTCTAAAGTAAAACATAAAACTTCCCTCATGTGGGCATCTAGCTAATAATAGGGATGTATACAAATATTTAAAGCAGTTTAAAACCACACTAGAATGTCTCACCACAGCCTCTCAAAGAACCAATGCTAGTATCTCGTACTTGGTTTAAAATCTTTAAAAATTATCTTTGGGGCTGGCCCAGTGGCGCAGCAGCTAAGTGCGCACGTTCCACTTCCATGGCCCAGGGTTTGCTGGTTCGGATCCCAGGTGCAGACATGGCGCCGTTTGGCAAGCCATGCTGTGGCAGGCATCCCACGTATAAAGTAGAGGAAGATGGGCACGGATGTTAGCTCAGGGCCAGTCTTCCTCAGCAAAAACAGGAGGATTGGTGGCAGTAGTTAGCTCAGGGCTAATCTTCCTCAAAAAATTTTTTAAAAATTGTAAAAAAAGATCTAATTTGGTATATGGAGGCCAACTTACAATGACCACAGACTGATTTAAATATGTCGTCTACTTCCCAAGTAACTTTGTTTATGGAGACTGGGCTTTACCAAGCAGGAACACTGTCAACCCATTAAGCAGCTGAAATGATTTAACTGTATACAGTAAAATTAGGCTATTTACTAAAAAAGAGTGAGGCTCAATTAAACAATGGTCTGCACAGAAAGAGAAACAACACATAAGAACAAATGTTACCTACTCTTAATAATTATAAAACGATGCCAAATAAATGTGTCTACAATCCAATTCTTATAACATTTCGATTAACATTGAAAGAATGAAGTGATGCCCCACAGAAAGCACTCTGATATAAAAATATCAGCACATTGCTTTTTTATTTCCTTATTTGTCTATTGCTTATCACCCCAATGATGAGCAAATTAGCAGGTTCTGCCATTGTTTAAAATTCTATCATTAATTTAATGAGTAAGTTGGGTGACAGCCGTTGTCCATTTGGTGGACTATAAAGGCATCAAAGCAATTAAAGTGTTATTAGTTTAGCCTGACAAGTAAAATTGTATGCTTCAGTTTAGCCTTGTTTTCAAGGGCAATTCTGAAAAATAGTTTTAATAAACTAAAAAACCTAATAAGAACGGTAACTTGTAAGTACATAAACAAAACACTGAATTGAGTACGGCTTGGGGACAGCATATATGTAATAAACATGCAGCCATTTCTGCCGCTGGAAACCAGGGAAGATGTTGCTAACTGATGTGAACTTAGAAATGGCATCAAACTCCTTTTCAGCACAGGGCTCCAGGCAGCCTGTATCAATTTATCAGAGTTGGCACCTAGCTAAAAATTTATCTGCCATCCCTGTTATAGATGTTTGAAACCGTAAGTACCATTTATTCTCTCACTAACCATTGCCAGGTATCTGCCAGTTCAATGGGTGGAATCAACCAAGGGGTATTTCAAGCCCTTTGAAATTAAGCCAGTTTTCCTACTGATATACACACACATTGAATGAGAAACAAACTTGAGTCCATTTCTTGCAAAGATCTGGCTTTACCTGACAGACTCAAGCTAGCCTGCTTCCTTGTCAGACCTGAAAACATGATATTGGTAGAGCTTTCTCCCTAAATTTGACTAAAATTTTCATTCCGCAATAAGACAATAGTTAGCAAGGTGTGACTGAATGAGGCTTTCCAAAAATGTGCCACAAAAGGTCCCTCATTTGCTTTCTATGTTGGCATGCAGTCACACATCTGGGTTCCTAGTCTTCTCTTCCCATTAAATTCTGTAGAAGAAACTCTAGTCCAGAGAGGAGGTGATTGACAGAAAAAGAGAAGAGACTGTTAACAAGTGTGTGCCTCATACCAGTACTACAACAGTAACACTCCACAGTTCAGGGTGCCACGATTTGGGCCAAAGTGGGATGTGTGGTGCCTTACATTTCATTATAAGTCAGTTCGGTCAATGCTTCGGATTTTCATTTGTTTTGGAAGGACAAATCCTTCTCCTTGTGACATTTACAGGAGTAAATCCTTTAAATTGGCTGCCAGGAAAATAATTGGATCCTTTTGTTAAGTAGAATCATTTTTCTGCCTTCAACTTTTAGAACAAGAACATTTTAAGGCATGATTTCTTGAGCACCGAGGCTCAAAGAGGTGAGCTGACTTTTACAAGGCTACACAGCTAGGAAGTGCGTGACCCAGGATTCAACCCAAACCTGTCTACCTCTGAATCAGTATTCCACATTGTCTCCGAAAGAAGTGTACAAAGGACACATCACAGTACATCCTGAGGTCAGGATGGCTTCAGCTTGACTCAATGCATCCCGACTTTGATAGCATAAGAACTTATGGTCACAATGACCTTGCTGAGGCATTTTAACACCTCAACAATGGATGGAGGGAGGATCATGTTCAGAAATGATCTTGAAACACAGAATGTCAGAGTTGAAAGAAAGCATTAGAAAAAAATTCGTGACAACTACCTTATTTTCTAGATGAGAAAACTGCTGCACAGAAGTATTTATCAAGGTCACACAGGGAGTCAGGGCCAGACGCTGGCTTTACCCTGACCTCCTAACTCTAGTTTTATTCTGTTTTGGATACACTTCAGTGGCCCAACTTAGTGAGGTAGTAAGGGACAATAATGGATTCCAGGATAACTTAAGAATGATTGGCCAGAGTTCCCCATTCTCTGGCACTGTGGTCTTTTGAGGGTTTATTGCCTCCATGAATGTGAAGGGCAATTTCTGGAAAAGCTCCCAGGGTTGTTGACAGGTGATGGGAATTACCATGAGGTCACGTGGATGTCCTTGAGGAGGCTAGTAAACCTGTCCACCAGGGGCACACACAGTGGGCCCAGGATGGTGTCCCAGTTGGGCTGCATGTACTCCGAGGCACGCCTCTGGGCATCGCTCTCACAGCAAAAATAATCAGCACATGGTGTCACGATGTACGGGATGAAATAATAATTTCCACTAGATGCCTGGAAAAAAGAAACAGAAATGTTTCACAAAGTAATTGGTGCAGAAGCACAGCTGTGGATTTGGGCAGGCAAAACCTGGTGGAACAGGGAAGGAGAAAATGCCTGAGTATGAACAACAACTTGTGCAATATGACTATGAATCTATTAGGCACAAAACAGGAAACCACTCAATTTCACAAACTCCAACACATGGATGTATGACAAAAATTTGGTTTCAAATGCTGAACTGATCTGTATGTCTCTGAACTTCATTGGCAGAGATTTTAGGGTTTAAGGTCTCAGAAACCACATCATTTCATTACCTGCCTCCAAAATCAGAGGAAACTTGAACCCATTGATAACGAAGGACTGCAATATAAAGGCATATTTTCTTTCTTTTAGTATAGATGGAAAAGGCTTATTATTTCATAATTTAACTACAGGTGAACTTTGTTGAGTAAAAATTGCTTTGCAGGAAGCAGATATTAATAAATATGATTAGACAGATCAAGAGATTATGCAATCTGAAGAACAGAGAGAAAAAAGAATGAAGAAAAACAAACAGAGCCTCAAAGAAATGTGGGACACCACCAAGTGCACCAACATACCCAACACATAATGGGAGTCCCAGAAGGAGAGGAGAGAAAGGAACAGAAAAATACTCAAAGAAATAATTGCTGAAAACTTCACAAATTTGATGAAATGAATCTACATATCCCAGGAGTTAAATGAAATCCAAATAGGAAAACTCAAAAGAGATCCACACCCAGATACACCATAGTCAAAAATGTGAAAGACAAAGTCTTGAAAGCAGCAAGAGAAAAATGTCTTATGCAGAAGGGAATCCCAATAAAATTAATATCTGTCTTTTCATCAGAAAAAATTAAGGGGGGGCCGGCCCCATGGCTGAGTGGTTAAGTTCGTGCGCTCTGCTTCGGCAGCCCGGGGTTTCACTGGTTCGGATCCTGGGTGCAGACATGGCACTGCTCGTCAGGCCACACTGAGGCGGCGTCCCACATGCCACAACTGGAAGGACTCACAACTAAAATTGCACAACTATGTACTGGGGGGCTTTGGGGAGAAAAAGGAAAAATAAAATCTTTAAAAAAAAAAGAAACAATGAAGGGCAGAAGGTAGTAGGATGACATAGTCAAAGTGATGAAAGAAAAAAAAGTCAACCAAGAATCTTATATCTAGCAAAACTATTGTCAACCTACAAAAAACAGAAACAAGTTTACAAGACAAAGCATTTATTTGGGATCAAAGAATTGCAATTTGGGGAGCACAGATTCAGGTAGAAACCCAGATAGTGTCCCAGTTACAGGAGAGGGATTTAGGGTTTTTATGGGAAACAGGGAGGATGAGGTAAGTTGTGTTAAGGAAGTGTTCATTGGTGCTAGATGAGGTAAGGCTAAGTTTGTATGTACTTCATTGACTGGCTTGAGGTTGGAGGCAAAAGGCTAGACTGGTACTTCCTTGATTGGTTGGCTATCTGGTCAGGAGCAAAGTCCAATTTCATCGGTCCTTATGGACAGGATATTCTTGTCCTGACCGAATTCCTGGAATGCTGGCAGTTTGGTCCAGTTTGGAAGATAAAGAAAACAAGACATGCAAGACAATTCCTCTGAAATGGCTGCTCTGGCCCTATTTTAATATGGCTCCACTCAGGTCATCTTTCACACTATCTTTTAAAAAATGAAGGTGAAATAAAGACATTTTCAGATAAACAAAAACTAAGTAATTTGTTCCTAGCAGACCTGTCTTACAAAAAAAGACTAAAGGAAGTTCTTCAGGCTGAAAGCATGTGACACCAGACCGTAACTCTATTTCACATGATAAAAACAGTGTGTGCCAGTAAATGTAGTTATATAGGTAATTATAAGAGACAATACAATTGCCAATTTCTTCTTTCTTCTGACAAATAAAGGAAAAGCAATAGGATATATTGGACTATATGAGGAAGCCATTTACTTTAAAACTAATTTGGCCTGACCTTGTTTTTCCACAAGGGCCTGACATGGCCTGTTGAGCATGCATTGTCCATCTGCTTTAAACATTTATGATACTCCAAAGACAAGAATGATGCCCTTAAAGATAAGGATGTACCCCTTCCCCCATATTGGCATTCCCTTAAGGATAAGCATCTCTTCCTAAAAACTAAGGATTAATTACCAACCTGCTGTGCCAGCAAAGCAATCTCGTGACTATTGTAAAAGGGACATTCTTATCACACGTGATGTATGCTGTTTGTTCCAAGATGGCATATAACTACTCTGTACACCCCACTTCTTTTGTGCCCTTCCTTCCTTGGGGAAGGAAGACCTCGGGTTATAGCCCTCAAACCTGGCTCATAATAAACTCACCCCAATTTTGACTTATAGATTGATTATGGATTGTCAATATTTCTTGGTGTAGTTGCAGCAGGATTTCAGAGAAATCCACCAGAGACCAACTGGAATCTACACTGAACCGGCATCTGGTACCAATAGGGGCCCACTGAGTCCCCTGGATCACTGTATTCTTCAGGTGACCCCAGTGAGTTCTCCTGAAACCCAGACCTCCTTATTTTAAGTCAATGGTCCAGAGTTTATATGAGTTGTTTCAAGCCTTAAGACTAGATGTCTTAAGGGGGTACCAGTACCTACCCTAGGTAAGAGGGATCTATGGGGCATTCCCAGGAAAGAGAAACCTAGGGGGGATTCCTAGGTAAGGGGAGCCTATGGGGAACTTCAGAGTGAATGGAGGCAGGCTGATCTTTTCAATTTGGCTTTAAACTGGAAAGAATTGTGTTTATCAAGTCTGAAGAAACTGATTGATAGAAAAATGAGAGTCTGAACTTGTTCATTTCTGAAGAGAAGGGACACCAGCTCCTCCCAGCTGTAAGTCATTCTCAGGCAACTGAGAACCTAGTGGGAGTGTCCGAGGTTGAGCCTCCAGATGTGCATAGGGAATTCCATCGTGATGGTTCACTCTAAGCAACTGACAGCTTGTCCAGGGATGCACAAATGAAGGTTGCTCATCCATACACTCTGAGCTCCCACAGTAGTTTTAGATTGTTGGTGGGAGAAACTGAGACACGTGAGGGTGCTCATGACCTTGTTTAGGGAGTGATACTCACAAATAGTACTCTGACCCATTACACTGTCCCTAGAAATTGTTCAGACTTTATAGTAAAACAAAACTAAGAGAAGAATGAGAAATCGAGCTTCTAAAAGCTTACCAGTTACTGAATGGGCAAGGCGCCCCTTGGAACTCTGGCTGGCTTCATGTTAACACTTGCAAGTGCTTAACAAAAGAGGGATAGCTGTAAACAGCTGGCAAGATAACCCAGGATAATTTAAAATTACAGTGGCCACACTTGGGGGCTCCTTTGACCCTCCAAAACTTGTACATTGGCCATTGGAAGGAACATTCTAATTAGATAAGATCTTTTCAAAGTGCACTTATTAAGTCATGGCTACCTTTGAAGGAGGACCCAATATGAGCCCCTCCCAGGGTTAATGAGACTCAGAGATTTTCTGGGAAACTGCTACCCTTAAAAAGTCAAGAGGAAACTAAAATTAAAAAATTAATGGAGTTGTTTAATACTGCCAGGTAGTTACTACTTGTCCCAGCTGAAACCTGACAAGATATGTGAAAGGATTTAGCAACTTATGATCAGAAATTCAGCCAAACTGAAAGCTGATATTTAGAGCTTAGTAAGAATTTTTTAGGCCTTCTTCCCTAAGTTAAAATAAAACTAAGCACCTGGAGGGAAAGAAGCAAATTAGGGTGACGTAGTTGGACAGGTAGATTGTAACTTAAATGACATTATAGGTCAATCTAAATTTCTGAGAAATTAAGAGCAATGGTCATCAACTTACAAACCTTTGCAAAACTGGAAAGCAGCTCTAGAGGCATTTCAGATTCTACCCATTTCCTTTATCTCAGAAAGGCTTATCGCCTCCCCTCTCCAAGAACTGTTTTCTAGCCCATCACTAATTCCTAAGACTGAATTTAAAAAAGAAGAGAAAGGCAAGAAAAACAGCCATAAGAGTACTCTATCCCCAAATCTAGCATCTTTCAGGTCTTCTCCACAAATATTAGAAAAAACTTAAAACAAAATTTGGATTTCATTATTCTTTCATAACTAGTGAGGCACATATTACTGTACCTGATTCATGGCAGTTATTTTAAAACAACAGGTGTGGAGTTATTATGTATGTGTGTCTGTATGTATATTATATATGTGTGATATCTTACCTCCAGATGGTATAATTTCTAAAGAGCTTTATTTAGTTGGCTTAAAGTAAGCACTTATATAAATGTAATGAAACTAACCCAAATGTCTTTCAAGCTAACATGATATAAAATAATATTTGGTAAATAAAAGCTTATTTAAGATTGTTGCTTTGATTAAAATGAACATATTTTCAGAGTTATCAGCATGGAAACAAGTAAAATAAATACATGTGAAAAAGATACGAGTGTTAGGCGAACTTTTTAACAATAATTATGTGTTTTGGTGTATGTACTTAATTTCAAAACCTTTTGGTAACTTGGAACCTTAGAGTTTTGCTAAGTGAGTAATGATCAAATTTGAATATCCAGATCATTTCCAAATAAGATAAAATATTAGACATTAATGATTAAATATAGGTTTATCTATTTTTGGCTTGTTATTATAAAGAAACTAAAAAGAACGTTTGGGCCTGTCAGTAAACATGTCTTGTAATTTATTTAAAAATTGTACTATGAATTAGCATTTCTCTAGAAATTATAAACAGTATTTACAAATTTGCCAAGCCACAGAATGCTAACATAAGACAGTTTATAATTGCTTACTTCTTAGTTTTCACAAAAAATTAAGGTTTCTAAGGGTTAAAATTCTAATATATGTGGTTAAAGCTACTAAAATTTAATAAGGAAAACATCTTTGTATTCAAGGAAAGTAAGATGTATGTCTTCAGTAAAGAAGGTATAAAGAGGGAGAGAAGAGCCAAGATGGCGCCGTGAGTAGTCCTCTTTGTCTCTCGCCCTTCGAGTCTACAATTATTTGGACACTTATCGCTTGACAAAGGATATCCAGACAGCATCTCAGGACGTCTGAGACACCCACGCGACTATACATCGGAAGGCGGATGGACTTTCCTCCGGGAGGATGTGGAAATAGGTGAAAACTCTCCGACCCCGACGGGCAGCCTAGTACCCGCAAGCGGCTTTCTTCCAACGGACGCCCCCAGAGGATCCACACACATCTAGGGCAGGAGCGAGAACACAACAGAGGAGCGACGGTGGAAACAGGTGACCAGAACCCTACCTAAACCCCCTGCAATTACTCCTAAACGCAGAGGGAAACTTTGGAGTTGCACACCTGAGCCCGCGGGGAGAGTCTCTCCCCGCCATTGGCAGGGAGACCCAGCCTGGTGCTCGGGGCGCCCGGAGGGTCCCAGAGAGAGACACGGAGGGCACGGAGATCTCCCAGCTGCCGTTGCCCGCCCCGTGGGACTAGGGATTGCCGGAGATCTCGGAGAGGACCGGGGCTGGAGAGAGTTCCAGAGATCCAGCTTAGTAGCCTAGGGGGAAACCCTACAGGCTCACAGCAGCCTTAGGGAAAGCCTCTGCACAGCACCAGTAGAAGGCACCCAGCCGCCAGCCACAAGGCTGGAAGACCCCAGGGCAAAAGCAGCATAGCTAGGTGTACTAACCACAGACTGTAGAAGATGCCAATAGCTCTCCTGCGACCCATAGAGGACAAGTGAGATTTGGTGGGTGCCGACAGCAACGGAGCGACAAATATAAGTGATCCCACCCCTGGCCGCTGGAAAAGCCCATAACACCGTTGCAGACCCCAAGGAGAGAGCACATCTAGGTGGGCTGCAACAGTAGGCACCTGCAGCCTGAAGCCCCCCTGTGACGGCCCCCACGGCAGAGGAGGGAATCCAAAGGGCCACTGTGGCTACGAAGAGGGGCCCAGGCCCAGTTAGCAACTACGGACAGGGTTCCTGGTTGGTGAAATATAAACAGCTGCTCCTCCCACCGCAGCAGCTGAAACAAGTGAAAGGAGCAACTAAACTCTATCTCCATGCGGAGGCACAAATCAACAACATCAAGCAATATGAAAAAATACATTAAATCTCCAGAACAGAAAGAAAGCAACAAATACACAGAAAACAATCCCAAAGAAAATGAGATATATAACCTAAATGACGATGACTTCAAAACAGCCATCATTAAGATTCTCAATGAGTTAAGAGAGAATTCTGACCGACAACTCAACGAGTTCAGGAGCTATGTCACAAAAGAGTTTGATACGATAAAGAAGAACCAAACAGAAATATTGGAAATGAAGAACACAATAGAGGAGATTAAGAAAAATCTAGATGCTCTGAACAGTAGGGCCGATAATATGGAGGAAAGAATTAGCAATTTGGAAGATGGCAATATAGAATTGTTGCAGGCAGAGGAGGAGAGAGAAGCAAGACTTAAAAGAAATGAAGAAACTCTCCGAGAATTATCAGACACAATTAGGAGATGCAACGTAAGGATTATAGGTATACCAGAGGGAGAAGAGAAGGAGAAAGGGGCAGAAAACCTATTCAAAGAAATAATGGCTGAGAACTTCCCAAATCTGGTGAGGGAGATGGATCTTCAGGTGACAGAAGCCAATAGATCTCCAAACTTTATCAATGCAAGAAGACCAACTCCACGGCATATAGTAGTGAAGCTAGCAAAAGTCAACGACAAGGAGAAAATATTAAGGACAGCCAGGCAAAAGAAACTAACCTACAAAGGAACCCCCATCAGGCTATCAGCAGATTTCTCAGCAGAAACTTTACAGGCTAGAAGAGAGTGGAATGATATATTCAAAAATCTGAAGGACAAAAATCTACAGCCGAGAATTCTCTACCCAGCGAAAATATCCTTCAAATACGATGGAGAAATAAAAACTTTCCCAGATAAACAAAAATTAAGGGAGTTCATTGCCACAAAACCTCCTCTTCAGGAAATCCTCAGGAAAACCCTCATTCCTGAAAAATACAAAAAAGGAAAGGGGCTACAAAACCAAGAGCAGAGGAGATAAGTAGAAGGACAACAACAGAGAGTAGCAGCTCTACATCAGAACAGATTAAACCATGGGACGAGAAACAAAGGAAACTGAAGAAAACCGGAAAACAAGACACAAAATGGGAGTGGTAGGCCCCCACGTCTCAATAATCACTCTAAATGTAAATGGATTGAACTCCCCAATCAAAAGACACAGAGTGGCAGGATGGATCAAAGAACAAGATCCAACAATATGCTGCCTCCAGGAAACACACCTCAGCCCCAAAGACAAACACAGACTCAGAGTGAAGGGATGGAGAACAATACTCCAAGCTAATAATGAACAAAAGAAAGCAGGTGTCGCTATACTAATATCAGACAAGGTAGATTTCAAACCAAAACAGATAAAGAAAGATAAAGAGGGACAGTATATAATGATAAAAGGGACTCTCCACCAAGAAGACATAACACTTATAAATATATACGCACCCAAC
>NC_060276.1:107972740-107976951 GCF_021613505.1 Equus quagga | reverse complement strand
CAACTCTTAATAGAACTAAAAGAAGACATCAACAACAATACAATAATAGTAGGGGACCTCAACACACCATTAACACCAATGGACAGAACATCCAGACAGAAAATCAACAAGGAAATAATAGAATTAAATGAAAAATTAGACCAGATGGACTTAATAGATATATATAGAACACTTCATCCAAAAACAGCAGGTTACACATTCTTCTCAAGTGCACATGGAACATTCTCAAGGATTGACCATATTTTGGGAACCAAAGCAAACATCAATAAATACAAGAGAGTTGAAATAATATCAAGCATCTTTTCTGATCATAACGCTATTAAACTAGAAATCAACTACAAGAAAAAAGCAGAGAAAGGTGCAAAAATGTGGAGACTAAACAACACGCTTCTCAACAAACAATGGATCATTGAAGAAATTAAAGAAGAAATCAAATATTATCTGGAGACAAATGAAAATGAGAACACGACATACCAAATCATTTGGGATGCAGCAAAAGCAGTCCTAAGAGGGAAATTCATCGCAATACAGGCTCACCTCACTAAACAAGAAAAAGCTCACGTAAGCAACCTCAAACGACACCTAACGGAACTAGAAAAAGAAGAACAAACAAAGCCCAGAGTCAGTAGAAGGAGGGAAATAATAAAAATAAATGATATTGAAACAAAAAAGACAATAGAAAGGATCAATGAAACAAAGAGTTGGTTCTTCGAAAGAATTAACAAAATTGACAAACCCCTAGCCAGACTCACCAAGAAAAGAAGAGAGAAAGCGCAAATTAATAAAATCAGGAATGACAGAGGAGAAATCACAACAGATACCAATGAAATACAAGAGATCATAAGAGAATACTATGAAAAACTATATGCCAACAAATTGAACAACTTGGAAGAAATGGACAAATTCCTAGACTCCTACAATCTCCCCAAACTGAATCAGGAAGAAATGGAGAATCTGAATAGACCAATCACAAGTAAGGAAATAGAAACGGTAATCAAAAACCTCCCCAAAAACAAGAGTCCAGGACCAGACGGCTTCTCTGGAGAATTCTACCAAACATTCAAAGAAGACTTAATACCTATTCTCCTCAAACTGTTCCAGAAAATTGAGAAAGATGGAGAACTCCCTAACACATTCTATGAAGCCAACATCACTCTGATCCCCAAACCTGACAAGGACAACACAAAGAAGGAGAACTACAGGCCGATATCACTGATGAACATAGATGCAAAAATCCTCAACAAAATTTTGGCAAACCGAGTACAGCAATACATCAAAAAGATTATACACCATGATCAAGTGGGATTTATACCAGGGACACAGGGATGGTTCAACATCCGCAAGTCAATCAACGTGATACACTACATCAACAAAATGAAAAACAAAAACCACATGATCATCTCAATAGACGCAGAGAAAGCATTCGACAAGATCCAACACCCATTTATGATAAAAACCCTCAGTAAAATGGGTATAGAAGGAAAATACCTCAACATAATAAAGGCCATATATGATAGACCCACAGCCAACATCATACTCAATGGACAAAAGCTGAAAGCCATCCCTCTGAGGACAGGAACAAGACAAGGGTGCCCACTTTCACCACTCCTATTCAACATAGTGCTGGAGGTGCTGGCCAGAGCAATTCGGCAGGAAAAAAAAATAAAAGGAATCCAAATAGGTAACGAAGAAGTAAAACTCGCGTTGTTTGCAGACGACATGATCTTATACATAGAAAACCCCAAAGAATCCACAGAAAAACTATTAGAAATAATCAACAACTACAGCAAAGTAACAGGGTATAAAATTAACGTGCATAAATCAGTAGCATTTCTATACGCTAACAATAAACTAACAGAAAAAGAACTCAAGAACTCTATCCCATTCACAATCGCAACGAAAAGAATAAAATACCTTGGGATAAACTTAACCAAGGAAGTGAAGGATCTATACAATGAAAACTACAAGACTTTCTTGAAAGAAATAGGCGATGACATAAAGAGATGGAAAAACATTCCTTGCACATGGATTGGAAGAATAAACATAGTTAAAATGTCCATACTACCTAAAGCAATATACAGATTCAATGCTATCCCAATCAGAATCCCAAGAACATTCTTCACAGAAATTGAACAAACAATCCTAAAATTCATATGGGGGAACAAAAGACCACGAATTGCTAAAGCAATCTTGAGCAAGAAAAACAAAGCCGGCGGAATCACAATCCCCGATTTCAAAACATACTACAAAGCTACAGTGATCAAAACAGCATGGTACTGGTACAAAAACAGGTCCACAGATCAATGGAACAGAATTGAAAGCCCAGAGATAAAACCACACATCTATGGACAGCTAATCTTCGACAAAGGAGCAGAGGGCCTACAATGGAGAAAAGAAAGTCTCTTCAACAAATGGTGCTGGGAAAACTGGACAGCCACATGCAAAAGATTGAAAATCGACCATTCTTTTTCACCACACACCAAAATAAACTCAAAATGGATCAAAGACCTAAAGATTAGGCCTGAGACAATAAGTCTTTTGGAAGAGAATATAGGCAGTACACTCTTTGACATCAGTTTCAAAAGAATCTTTTCGGACACTGTAACTCCTCAGTTGAGGGAAACAATAGAAAGAATAAACAAATGGGACTTCATCAGACTAAAGAGCTTCTTCAAGGCAAGGGAAAACAGAATTGAAACAAAAAAACAGCTCACTAATTGGGAAAAAATATTTACAAGCCACTTATCCGACAAAGGGTTAATCTCCATAATATACAAAGAACTCACACTGCTTAACAACAAAAAAACAAACAACCCGATCAAAAAATGGGCAGAGGACATGAACAGACATTTCTCAAAAGAAGATATGAATATGGCCAATAGACACATGAAAAGATGTTCATCATCGCTAATCATCAGGGAAATGCAAATCAAAACTACACTAAGATATCACCTTACCCCCGTTAGATTGGCAAAAACATCCAAAACCAAGAACGACAAATGTTGGAGAGGTTGTGGAGAAAGAGGAACCCTCATACACTGTTGGTGGGAATGCAAACTGGTACAGCCATTATGGAAAACAGTATGGAGATTTCTCAAAAAGTTAAAAATAGAAATACCCTATGACCCAGCCATCCCATTACTGGGTATCTATCCTAAGAACCTGATATCAGATATCTCAAGAGTCCGTTGCACCCCTATGTTCATCGCAGCATTATTTACAATAGCCAAGACGTGGAACCAGCCTACATGCCCAGAAACTGATGATTGGATAAAGAAGATGTGGTATATATACACAACGGAATACTACTCAGCCATAAAAAAAGACGAAATTGGCCCATTCACAACAATGTGGATGGACCTCGAGGGCATTATGTTAAGCGAAATAAGTCAGTCAGAGAAAGACGAACTCTATATGACTCCACTCATAGGTGGAAATTAGTATATTGAGAAGGAGATCTGATCGGTGGTTACCAGGGAAAAGGGGGGGTGGGGGGAGGGTACGGAGGGGGAAGTGGTGTACCCACAACATGACTAACAAAAATGTACAACTGAAATTTCACAAGCTTGTAATCCATCATAACATTAATAAAAAAAAAAAAAAAAAGAAGGTATAAAGAATGGAAATATTTTTGTTTTTATAAGAAAGATAAACTTGTCCTAAAGTACTAGGAGGGAAGAAAGAAGGCATAGGACAAATTCTGAATGTAAAAAGAAAATTATAGAAGGTTTGTGGAAGAGGAACCCTGAGGAAAGAGTTTTATGAATGGTCAAGTTGGCTAAGATTAAAATCAATTTGAGTCAGTTTTAATATCAAAAGCAAGCTGGTGCAAAATTAAAATTTGGTTTTCCCTCTGTTAAAGGGGATAATTTTCTTGAACTTTAAGTCTGTTCTTGATAAAGAGATTATAAAAGGTTTTCTTTACTTTTGAGTGAGTCTCACTTTGGTTAAATGGATAACCAAGCACTGTTTCACAGCAACCCTTGTTTCACGGTGACAAGATCAGCAATCCCTTGATCTAGTTTGACCAAGTGTTTTAAAACCTTCTGATATGTTTGACAAGCTCCCCAAAACTCAAATCCTAAATGAAGTCTTTCTTTTGACTTGAAATTTTTGAGAGTTTTCAGAGGGCCTGTGAGACTTCTCAAAAAAATTGGTTCCCTCTTCCTATAAAGAAGGAGATACTAATTAGACTTATTTGGTATGCTAAA
>NC_060276.1:107959891-107972640 GCF_021613505.1 Equus quagga | reverse complement strand
TTCCTATAAAGAAGGAGATACTAATTAGACTTATTTGGTATGCTAAATTACACAGGAACACATTGTGCTGATACACCTTCTTAGGTTATACTCTGTGGGTAAATATTACTCATTGTCTTAATCCTGATACCTTGCTTCCAGCACTACAAGAGGAAAACAACCATGACTTGCATTCTATTATCTAATTTGGTTTACAGATGGGTCTTACTTAAAGGATAAGCAAGGACATTATCAAGCTGGATATGCTGTTCAGCCTCAAGAACACCCACTACTGTCCGTTAACTCTGCTAACCCAGTGAAAAATTTCCTTCTACAGGCTCAAGAAATTGCTATGGAAGAAGAGAAACAAAGATGGCAACAAAAAGGGGGAATTTTTGACACCACCAAATAGATGTGGTTTGGGCCCAATAATAATAATAATAATAATAATAATAAACCATAGGGCCTATTGGAGCACAATTGCCACTGCTCCAGCATATACACCAAACTAACCCACTGGGCACCTGAAAAGATGATTGCATGGAGAAAACAATACTTTTGTAAACTTTCTCCCACAGTGGCTCATAAAGCCTATACTCACACTATACACCCAAAATATAATCTAGGGAAACTATTTCATGGGTCACAAAGCCACTTTCCCCTTCCTAAGGGACCCTTTGAGGTATGGCAATTAGACTTTGTTCAAATGCCACCATCTCACGGATAAACATATCTTGTAACGATCTGTATGTTCTCACATTGAGTTGAGGCCTTTCCTTGCAGAAGAGCAACTGCTTTAAGTAAATTATTATTGGAAAGGATAATTCCTGTTTGGGGAATTCCTACTGAGTTATTCAGTGACTGGGGAATTCATTCCACCAGACAAAATAATTACATCTATCTCTGAAATTTAGCCAACAATAAAACATTTTAACTAACAGTACAATCAAAACTCAATTGACAAAGCTTTCAGAAGCATTTAACCTCTCATGGTCAAAAGCTCTTCCACTTGTACTTTTCAATATTAGATATACACCTTTTGGTAAACACTGGCTATCTCTTTTTGAAATAACAGGACAGCCTATGCAATTAGATGAAGGAATGTATGAACCAACCTTGCTTAAAGGAGATATCTTACATTATTGTCAAGGTCTCATTGAGGGCTTAAAAGAAATGAAAGTTTGGTAGATGATTCCTTTCACAGAGAGCTCCCAGGAGACAAAGACCTTAAGGATCATGGACTACAACCTGGAGATTTTCTTTACTGGAACAGACACCAAATAAAAGACTCTCTGCAGCCCTGTTGGAAAGAACCATAACAGGTACTTTTAACCAATCCATGTACTGCAAAATTAAAGAAAACAAACTCATGGATTCACATTTCTCATTAAAAAAGGCTCCTCTGCCTGAGTGGATTTCCACTCCTGTTTCTGACACCTGACTTCAACTGACCAAGACAAATACCTCCAAACCAGGATGAGAAAAAGATGGCATCTGTTGTAGACAGCTGTCCCAAGACTTCAGACCTGTATCTCCTCATTTAAACTCTCATAATGCTTAAACCAAATACCCATTTTATATTGTTCTATTTAAGGCTTTCAGAATACTATCATACTTAAAGTAATTGATTTGGAAAGGACTGATTTTGAAGGCCAGGTATTTATTGGATGGCTCCTAATGGAACTCAATGGTTATGTGGAATAAATCTCTGGGTTTGGCTACTGCCTGGATGGCTAAAACACTGTACCCTAAGCTTCCCTTGGATGCAGGGAAGGATTCACCCTGGGACAACATCTGTTGTCAAGCTTCTTCTCTTTAAGGCCAGATGGGCTCATTCAGTGTTCCACTGGTATGGCCTAGCGGCTATACTTATTCCTTCCTTGGGGCTAGAAGATGTCATATCACATATAGAAGCCCTGCCTAAATTTACTCAACAAACCCTTAATGATAGTCAAGCAGGAATAGCCTTATTAAATACTGAAATGTCTTTAGCGAAAAAGGCTGTCCTTCAAAATAGAATGGCCTTAGATATTTTAACTGTATTCCAAGGTGGTATGTGTACAATCATTCAAACTGAATGCTGTGCTTTTACACCTGATGAATCTTGCAATGTGTCATGTTTCCTAAAGCACATGAAAAAAGCAGGTGAACATCTTAAGTGAACCTACACCCAGTCTTGATTATTTGGTTGGCTCCCTACAGGTATTGGCTCCCTTTTTGTGATCTGGATTGAAATTCCTATTTCTATTACTCCTTGGAATTCTTGTATTAGTCATAATAGTCAAACTAATTACTGCTTTCTTTGCTCAGTGCTGTAAGACTGGCATGCAGGCTAGAGTAATGACTTCTTAGCAACGTGAGATGGTCGATCAATCTTACAACCCCGGATGAATTTCCTTTTCTGATAAAGACTATGCCAGAGAACTAATTTTAAAACTAATCTTTTCAAATATTGAATTGTCATGATTGTTACTGTACCTGTTCTATAGTTGTAAACAATGTGATCATGAGGAGTCATGTAAAAGCACATATACAATGTTTGTACAACAATCTAAAGTTAATTGAAAAATTATATAACCTACGAAATGCTTCCTCTGTTAATATATACCTCTATGCTTGTCTATCTCCCCCCAATGTGGATAACTGGGCAAATCAATAAAATAAAAGCCCAGCACTGAGGGACTTGATGGACCCAGGGCAGGCAACAACCACCCTGACGCTGAGAGACAATATTTTGATCATCAGTGCTTTCTATTGAAAGATTATAGATCAAAAGGGGGAAAATGATGAACAAATGAAAAGCAATAGGATATATTGGACCATATGAGGAAGCCATTTACTTTAAAACTAATTTGGCCTGACCTTGTTTTTCCAAAAGGGCCTGACGTGGCCTGTTGAGCACGCACTGTCTATCTGCTTTAAACATTTACGATATCCCAAAGACAAGAATGATGCCCTTAAAGATAAGGATGTACCCCTTCCCCCATATTGGCATTCCCTTAAGGATAAGCATCTCTTCCTAAAAACTAAGGATTAGTTACCAACCGGCCATGCTCACCTTGTGTCAGCAAAGCAATCTTGTGACTATTGTTAAAAAAAAAAAAAAGGGCATTCCTGTCATATGCGATTCATGCTCTTTGTTCCAAGATGGTATATAACCACTCTGTACACCCCACTTCTTCGGTGCCCTTCCTTTCTCGAGGAAGGAAGGCCCCAGGCTATAGTCCTCTCAGGCTGGCTCATAATAAACTCACTCCAATTTTGATTTTATAGATTATGGATCATTTGCATCAACATTTCTCTTAACTGACTTAAGAGAACTGCATAAAATGATGATGTGTATAATCATATATTGGGGCCTAAAACATATAGAAATGTAGTTTATTTGGCACTAACAA
The DNA here is from genome assembly GCF_021613505.1 of Equus quagga. Lineage (NCBI taxonomy): Eukaryota > Metazoa > Chordata > Mammalia > Perissodactyla > Equidae > Equus > Equus quagga. Next base: position 107,969,263 of record NC_060276.1, on the reverse strand, counting down.
TACAAAAGATCTAGGTGGAAACAAAGCTGTATTGGAATAAGGAAATAGCACCCTTTGGTAGCTACAATCCACAGAAACAAATGAAAAGAACCAGAAATGGTAAACAAAAAGGTTAATATAACAAACTCTATAAATATATACTTATTTTCCTTTCTTCTCTCAGCTTCTTTAAAATACATAACATTATACAGAGTAATAATTATAACAAAAATATTACGAACATTACAACTAAATAACCCTAAGTTTCTATAACAGGTAGGTACATTGAAGGTGCAAGAATCCAACCGATTTGGATATAACTGTTACATGTCTTAAAACTACTTCCAAAACCAACATTTCTGCTGAAATCTTGTTTATAGTCTTCCTTTAGCAAACCCAGTCTTCCTAAATAGCACAAAAGTAAACTTTTCCCCAGTCCTGCTCAAAACCTAAATAATGAGGTGAAAAAGTAAGATTTTGATAAATACATGCTATGTGCTGTCACAGGTCATGGCTCAAGTGGGCAGAGCAACAGCAGCAGCAGTGGCTGATGAAGGCCTGCCCACAGTTTGGAGGGGACCTGATCCTTTGAACAAACATTTAGCCACAGTTAGAGAAAAATGAGGAGAAAGAGAGGGAATGCATGAACTCTGAAATCAACTGAGCGAGTTTAATAAACAGGACTGAGGAGACAGCAGGAACCTGGAGCCTCAGGAAAGTAAAAATACTTCCTGTGAGAAAATCCTCCATAAAGTGTATAAAAGTTTAAGAAATTTTACAGAAAGAAATTGGAACTAATGACTACATTTTAAAAAGCAATTCATAAACTTCCAAATGAAAGCACAGGCTCTTGAGGGCCGTACTTTTGTTCTTACAAAGAAGAAGAACAGGCCTGAACATCTTCAAATGATGGAACACATTCAGACTTTTGTTGGTGGGGAGACCAGAAATCAAAAAGAAAAACATTGATTAGCATAACACATGTTCAATAGTGAACCAGGCTTTGATACTTGTAATTGCTACGTTTATAAATGGAAACATCTCAAGAATCCAGCTCATTAAAACAAATTTAACAAAGGCAGCTTAGTTTCCTACATAAAGGAGCATTAGAACCAGTATGCTAGGCACATTAATATGTAAATCATTATTCCAAACACTCTTCAAGTATTTCCAAAAGGATGATTCTGATATAGTAAGTGAGGTCAGAGAGCAGAATAAAAGCCACTGGTCTCTCACACTGTGAGGGGATGGAGTGGAGGAATGCGTCCTCTGAAGTTTTTTAGTTCTTAACTTAGCAATTGAGATTTCCAGAACTACTACCATTTACAAATATTATCACCATGAAAAGATTATCCTATATCATCACTAGGCTAAATAATAGGTGCTTTATAGCTCTCATTACAAAAGTTTGATTATAGTCTCAAATGCCATAATTTTTAATGCCTGCCTAATACACCATCTGGTAAATATAAACAGTGTACTTAACCATTCTCCTATTGTTTAACTTTGTTTTGAAATTTTTCTTACTATAAACTGAGATGAACACCTTTGCATATGGCATCTTTATGCTGTGACCTTTTCCTAAGAGTAGCTTCCCAGGAGTGAAATTACTAGAGCAAGTTTAAAGTTCTTGATATGTGTGGCCAAGTTTCTGTCAAAAAAGATGGAGTAATTTACACTCTCACCAGTAGCATACGAAGGCATTTCAATTTCATCATCCTCTCAGCAGAGCTGGGTAGCGTTTTTTCACATTTGCTAAGTTAGCTGAAAATGAAACACCTTATCAATATTGAAATAGGAAATCAGTATCATGCCTGCTCAAGCATAGCAAGATGGTGGAGAATTTGGATGGCCAAAGATTGAATCCCGGCTCCACTCCATAGTAGATGGATGACTGGAAAATGTACTTATCTATCTAAACCTCAGTTTTCTCATCTTTAAAATGGAGACAATAATACTGTCTACTTCAGTAGGTGACAGAGGTTTAAATATGGCCATGGCACATGGTGGGCACCCAATAAGTACTAGTTGTGTTCAACAGTTCTAGACCAGACCAGGAATTCTGAACTTGGGGTCCATTAATCCTTGGGAGTCTGTGAACTTGAATGAGAAAAAAATTACATCTTTGTCATCATTCACCTTTAACTGAAATGCAGTACTGCCTTCAATTAGGAATATAGCTAACACATCTTAGTTTTAGCGGGACCTGGGACTTTATCACTAATAGAAATCACAGAATTTTTCATATCACATTACAATTCCTGCAGATATCTCAAAATAATTTTTACACCCATCACTACTCCAAAATTATGATAGTTTTTTTAGACTTGCTGCTTGATCCTATTATTTGAGACATTAATAAAGCACTGATTACAATATACAACTTTTAAAAATAGTTTGATAACTACGTTTCAGTATAAATGGTCTCCTTTGTAATCTTTTGTATTTAAGCATCTTAAGATATACTCTGAGAAGGGGTGCATAGGCACTTTCAGACTGACAAAGGGGTCCCCTGGTCCCCCAAAATCTAAGAGCCCATACTCTGGACTCTCAGCAAATCTTTCACATAGAACATCCTACCTGCAGCCCTAAGACACCAGAGTTCGTTCAGTGGGCTTCACATATGAAGAGTTCCATGAAAAACAGTGTGACTTCCATCCACAAACAGCCGCCTGCAGTCTCCGGGACAGCCCAGGAAAGCGGAGCGTGTTGAGGTCTCAACCTAATTGTCCATTGGGCTCAATCATAGCCGCTAACCAAGGACGCCTAGGACTTGCCCCTCAGCTGGTTCCTCTGCAGGCACCCTATGCAAGGCCAAGGGTCCAGGAAGGCCAGGACAGGAACACAAGTGAAGGGGCCTCGTTACACTAGCACTTATTTTATTTATGGCTGGCAGCAGGTGGCAAAGTTGAATAATAATGGCATAAGTTTTATAAACTAATTATTCAGAGCAAATAAAATGTGTAAGAATTGACCCCCATAGACTTTGTAATGAGACTTTCAGCTTGACCTTCCAGAGAACAATTTTTTATAATGATACAAACATTTAATCAGCCAACAAACGGCTTAGCCAGAAGAAGGGGGGAAATCTAAGGCAGATGGAAGGTGGCTCAGTACTACCCAAGATAAATGGATCTCTGAGCACTTGTGGAAGAACGCCTATCTTGATTGCTGGCAGAATGTGGTACTTCGAAGCTTGTGTCTTGTAATGCAAAAGAGTTGCGAATCCTTTGTGAAAACTGCAACTAAAAAAGCACAGAAAATTGTTCCCAAGAAACTTCAGGGAGTAAATGAACAAACATGAGACAATAATTTTCAAAAAATTATTTAACATGACCACGTGTGACAAAATCAATTTATTGAGGAAGAAAATCCAAGTTGGGTGCTGCTCCAAAAAAATTATTACAAGGTTTAAGCCTGATAGATAGAATTCTTTATCTAGTCAGTTAAAGAATTTTTTAAATCAGCACATATGCACATCAGGAAAACGCAGCATTTTTTTTGTTAAGATCAATGCAAATAGCATTCTATGTTGCTACTTTTCTATATTTATCTGGTCATAAAAGGACAAATATACAGAAGCTGAATAACAATTTCAACTAGATAATCAGGCTATTGTGCCACTTAAAGGTAAATGAAGATACCCCTGCTGGAAACACGCCATGTAGTGCCAACTAATAAGCTACTGCAATAGTCCCTCAGCTTTGTTCAAACAACTGAATGGCTATCACAAAGTCATAGGATTATTTCAGAGCTGGCACGAATCTCAGTAGTCACCGCATTAATCATCTCATTTTATAGAGGAGGAAACTGAGACCCAGCAAGGTTAACTAACTGGCCCACAGATGACCACAGAGCCAGACAAATCTCATGTCCTTCCCCTTTCCCTTCCCAGGATTCTTGTCACTAACTGCCATTCCAGCTTAATTCTGAAATATCCTCAAATAAAGCAAGCCATGATACGCAAAATATCCAACATAGACTGGCGAATGGTAACTTTGATGGTATGTGAATGATACAGGGTCCCCCCTCCCATCCAGAAGTCTGCTTTACGTCACTCCACTTTTATGAAAGACCTACAATTAGTACCTCTTTTCGCTAACTGAAAGAAATCAAAGGAAGATTTTTGCTTTTATGAATAAAAGTGAAAATTGCGTTCAGCATTTGTTTTGCAGTGGGCCATTAGAGAGGCTAAGCAGTCAAGCATACTGTCATATTTCAAGTCTTCCACATCAGCCACAGCAGATGACGAACCTTGATCTTTGACATCGAGGCAGGCAGGCATAGAAGAAGGTGTTGACGTTAGTGACCCGCCTGCGCTGATGGATTCAGACGACAATGAGATGTTAATAGATGACCCTCTTCCTCCAGCTCCTACGCCCAGTCTCTTGTACCTTTTCCCACTCCAACCTCTGAAGACTCAGCCTAACACACCATCACTACCACCATCACCTCCCGGCCTTCCAGTGTGCTGTCTTCCCCGATTCCGGTAAGTGACACTACACTGTATGTACACTATTTCTACTTTATATAGGCTGTGTATTTATCATATCATTCCTGCTTTTACTATATGTTGGGTTTTTTTAGGTTTTGTGTGTTATTTGGTATGATTTCATAGGCTACTTTTGGGGTCTGGGAGTGCTCAAAAATTTTCCATATAAGTTATTGGTAATTGCTTCTTTGCTTTATGCCACTTTGCCTTAAGAAAGGCAAATTTCATAGGAATGCTATGCTTTCGGATAGCAGGGGAAACCTGTATCTCAATTTAAAGAAAAATAAATGGGCATCATGGGACACCAAAGATTTACTCAGTTGGTAGGCAGAATTAAATATTTATATTTTGGTTTTGACATTGGCCCTGTGAAATGTGACATTATTCCTACGATATTCATGAGGTACTGAGAAAAGTTTTGTGGTTCGCACCTCCACAGTACTCCAGTTTAAAAGAGAATACAAGACCAGAGACATGCGGCAAAAAAAAGACAAAAAGATCTGAACAGCGAATTTAAGATGAGGTAGAAATAATAAGAAATGGGTACACAAATGAAATAAATATTCAAAGGGCAGAGGTTTTCACATAAATTACAAATTTGTAAAATAAATGTGTATATTCTAACGTGTAAAATAAAACTTTCTCTCTCCATCTACTATGAGACCTAGCCTTCTTGTTTGAAATTGGTTCTTTATTAATAAACGTGATAGAAATTCTGATTTTGAACTCAGAAAACCCAAAGGATATAGAAAGGAGAAAAAAAATTGTCTTTTTACCACAGTGTCCCTAAGCAATCTATATCATCTTTGATAATTTTGGATCCCAAGCTATGACAAACTGAAGAATTGAGAAAGGCAAGAGGGAAAGACCAGGAGAAATTCTGTTACTCCAAACTCAAGGTCTAAATATGCTTGTAAAACCAGGTAAAAGATTTCTAACATTGTAGACAACATGCCCAATATTGCCAATGTCTGTTTCTCAAAGAATTTCCAATTTACTGGGATTACAGAGATAACTATTTTGATGGGAACAATGAGTTTCTCTTAAATTTCATTGGCTTTCTAGAAAAAAAAAACATACCTAGTTCAGAGGCCAAGAACCAGATTAGTTTTTAATAAGGTGTTTTTTAATAACATGATCCTAGCTTGGAAATTTGACTCCGCTTTTCAAAAACTGACCATGAACTTTTGCTTTAGGACATGACAAATGAAAATAATGTCTAGTGTACTTTTAACAATTCCTTCTACAAGTACCGAGTAGCATATCTCATCTTCTCCTAGTAATTTTCCTGGGGGACAGGGAAGGTATATGTCCTCATGTTTCCTCTCCAGTGAGGCTCCATAGCTTCCAGATACCCACCAATTCAATGGAAGAAATTATTTTTGTGCCTTTCACCCTTATAGATACATTCCTTAGTCTTGGGGTCTGTACGATTTGCTTATTCCTTGAATGTAATGATTATAATGTGGTGGACACTCAGGCACTCTTCAAGAAAGGGCATGTTGCCCCAGCTGCTAGGAGCACTGCAGCTGTCAGCCCCTATTGGAACTGCCTCAGTTGCAGAGAGCACTCACCCAAGGTCACACTCCTTCCAGAGAGGGATGGATGCAAGAGCATAAAGGCTTGGCCATCTCATCCCAACTCTGAACAACTCAGAAAGGCCATTCTAGCACCAGAGCTCTCCATGGGGTCAGCCAAGACTGTCATTGAGCCTACACACCAGCTTGACTTCTCTCCCTACCCAGTCCTGCTTCCTTCCCTCCTCTTCCTCAGCATTGATCCCAAGGGCACTCCTGAATAAATCTCCAGTATACTAAACTCAATCTCAGGGTCTACTTCCAGGGGGAAATCAACCTGTGAAATATACCATAACTTTGAAGCCATGGTTATTTTTAAAAAGGAAAATTAAAACAAATGAAGTTAAAGAATACCTGTGGACTATGTACACTAATAAACTACCAGGAAGTTCCAAGGTTTAATAGATAAAATAGTCTCTTGGGGTTGGCTATATTTTCACTCCTGCTTTCATAAAGGCACAGCCTTGATCTTTCATCATATAAACATATTTTCTGAAGTGCTAAATGCTAAAAGTGGCTATCTTTGTTATCTCTATAGCAGTAGAAAATAGCATAAGAATTAAAACACATGAAAATAATACATGTAAAGTCATTTTTATGGAACTCTGATCAAAAACTGAATTACATTTTTAACTCAAATACTGAATTATGAAGTAAAATGTGGTAAGTGTTAAAGGTTTTATGAAATTTTTTTTTAAAAAATCCTGTAAAAGAAATTAAGAAAACAATTTCATTTACAAGAGCATCCAAAAGAATAAAATATCAAGGAATAAACTTAACCAAGAAAGTGAAAGACTTGTACATTGAAAACTACAAAACATTGCTGAAGAAATTAAAGAGGACCTAAATAAATGGAAAGACATCCTGTGTTCTTGGGTTGAAAGACTTAATACTGTTAAAATGTCAATACCACCCAAGTGACATACAGATACAATGCAATCCCTATCAAAATTCCAATGACCTTTTTCTGCAAATAGAAAAGCCGATTCTCAAATTCACATGGAATTGCCAGTGGCCCCAAATGGCCAAAACAATACTGAAAAAGAAAAAGTTCAGGGAACCAGATCTCCTAATTTCAAAACTTACTAGACAGCTACAACAACCAAAACAGTGTGGAACTGGCATACGGGTAAACATACAGATCAATGGAATGGAACTGAAAGTTCAGAAACAAATCTTCACATTCATGATCAGTTGATTTTGACAATGGTGCCAAGACAATTCAATGGGGGAAAGAACAGTCCTTTTAAGAAATGGTGCTGGGACAACTGGATATTCACATGGAAAAGAAAGAAGTTGGACCCCTACCTCACACCAGACACAAAAATTAACTCAAAATGGATCAGAGATAAACATAAGAGGCAAAACTATAAAACTTTTGAAAAGAAAACACAGGAGTAATTCTTTGTGACCTCGGGTTAGACTTAGATACACCACCAAAAGCACGATCCACAAAAGAAATAACTGATAAAGTCTCTGAGAAGGGCCTTGCTTCCAAAATATACAAAGAACTCTTACAACTCCATAATAAGATTAAAAAAAAATTAAAAATGAGCAAAAGATTTGTATAGATATTTCACCAAAGAAGACTCTGAAGGGCTAATAAGCACATGAGAGCACGCTCAACATCACTAGTCATGAAGGAAACACAAAACCATGATGAGACACCACTTTTCACTCACTGAAATGGATATAATAAGGAGACAGACAATACCCAGTATTGGTGAGGATGTGAAGAAACTAGACCTCGTTGCTGGTGGGAACGTAAAATGGCAAAGCCATTTAGGATATCATTTTGGTAGTTTCTTAAAAAGTTAAACATATATTTACCATATGATCTAGCAATTCTACTCCTAGGCATCTATCCCAGAGGGATGAAGACATGTTTCCGCACAAAGACATGTACTTGACTGTTCATAGCAGCATCATTCATAATAACCAAAAAGCGGAAACGATTCACATGTCCATCAACTGAGGAAGAGACAGACAAAACGTGGAATATCCATACAACAGAACACTATTCAGCAATAAAAACAAAGAACCACTGATGCATGCTACATCATGAATGAACCTCAAAAACATCATGCTAAGTAAAAGAAGCCAGGCACAAAAGGTCACATTATTGTAGGGTCCAATTTATAGACAAAGTCCTAAAAAGGTAAAATCTCTAAGACATAATTGGTGGTTGCTTGGGGCTGGGAGTAAGAACAGGGATTGTCTGCAAATGGGTATTTTTGGGAGTGGTAGAAATGCTCTAAAACTGTATTTTGGTGATGGCTGCACACTTATTTATTAAAAATCATTGAGTCGAGTGCACATAGGTGAATTTCATGGTATGTAAATTATACCTAAATAAAGAGTTTTTTAAAAAAATTAAAACCCAGAACATGAGAATATGAGCATCATCTAAAACAGAGGTGAGCACAAAAGCTAATACTGTGTTTCCAAAGAACAGAAGAGCCCAGAATGGCTGCAGGTCTGGTCCAGCCTGAAGCCTAGAGATTGGCTTCCCATCCTTTACAACCCTGCAAATCAACTGCTCCTAGAAACCGAAGCGAATGTGCCTATCTGTGACGGTTAATTTTATGCATCAACGGGACTGACCACGGGGTGTCCAGATTAAACATTATTTCTGGGTGTGTCTGTGAGGGTGTTTCCAGATGAGATTAGCATTTGAGTCAGTGGACCCACTGAAGTAGATTGCCCTGCCCACTGTGGGTGGGCATCATTTAATCTGCTGAGGCCTGAACAGAACAAGAGACGGAGGAGGGAGGAATTTGCCCCCGTTTTCCTGTCTAACTGCTGAGCTGGGACATCTCATCTCATTTTCTCTGATCCTGGGAATTACCCCATTGGCTCCTCTGGTTCTCAGGCCTCCAGACTTGGACCGAATTACACCACCGGCTTTCTTGGGTCTCCAGCTTGCAGACGGCAGATCATGGGACTTCTCAGCCTCCATAATTACATGAGGTAATTCCTCATAAGAAATATTTCCATCTCCCTCTCCCTCTCTCTCCATATATATCTCCTATTGGTTCTGTTTCTCTGGAGAACCCTATTACACTATCCTTCTACCAAATGAGGCCAAGTTCAATACATCATCAGGCATAATTCTAGAAACATAAAATGGCTCCCTGAAAACAGAGATCTCAAAGCATCTTGGTTTCCATATATTCATAAATCACCTCAAGCGTCCAGCTGCGTGTTCAGTGTGCAGCACTCACTCTCTACCTCTGCCTCACAGGACTTCATAATTCACCAACTGGGACTATGTTGCATCTCTTTTTTTTTTTTTTTTAAAGATTTTATTTTTTTTCCTTTTTC
>NC_060276.1:107877974-107959491 GCF_021613505.1 Equus quagga | reverse complement strand
AAAAGTCCTCTGATTTACTGTGACAGGCTATTTCAATCTTTAATCACCATTAGTTGAGACATGTCCATTCTGCTGATATCGACCTTTTTTGAGTTCACCCTATTTTCGTGCCATCTGGAATAGAAAAAGTAACTGTCTCCCTACTTTCCAAAAGGGGATAACATTTGAAAATGACCATGAACATTACCTCCCAAGGTTCATTTCCCTGCAACCTTTCCCCTTAGATACTGTTTTCTACTCTTCCAGCCACCTCTGGTCCTTTACTTTGCTCTCCTGAATGCTCTAAATTTTCACACTCCATCAAGCATGACAACCAGCATTGGGTACAGAATTCTAAAGTAACGCCAAATATAGCAGAGAAATTAGTTACCAAATTCTTTAGAATAGGTTCATTCCTAAAAAACAAACAACCAACCAACCCAGGGAGAATGGTGCCATAGTATAATTAGAATTACCAAGAATGTGAAGGAATTCCTGGGTGTTTAGAGGAGGAAGAAGGTACCAGAAGGGAGGGTATGCAGTGGAATGGCAACAGAATAATACTAAGTCTCCTGGAGGACAAGAATATTTCTAGGCTCCAATACACCCAACAGGATGGAAAAAGAGTTTTCTTCCTTGCACCTTGCCTTAATGTAATTCTTTCTTTAAGGAATAACTATTTCCTAGACATTCCTTGTATTAAATCCAAGTTATGTCTTTTCACTTGTGCAACAAATATGGAACCACAGACATTAAGTGCTGGAAGTCATCTATGAACAAAACGAAAGAGTTCAACCTTCTCAATTTACTGACAAGGACAGTGAGAATTGGGTGGGGGGCGGGGTGGGATGACTGCCCCAAGTTCCTTAGAGACAGGGCTGGGACTACAGCCTGTGCCTCCCAGCCTCAGGCCCAGATTCCTTGACTGGACCCCTGTGTCTCCAGGAAGGAGATAACTTAAGAAATCAAGATCTACAAAGAACAAGAAAGACCTCCACAAGTGGACACTATCAGTGTATAAAAGGGACAAAATGAAGCGGCATATCCTCCCATTTCTTTACCCGAGAGGAACTCAAAACCACCCTGCTGCCTCATTTTACAGGCGGCTTGTTAAATCCACGCTCCAGTGGTACTTACATAAACTATACCACTCATTTTGTTTCTAGAACTTCATCCTCTGGCTTGGAGGAGGAGGGTCAAGGCTTCCGCCTCAAGGAGGGTGCTCTTCCGGGTGCTGGAGCCGCAAAGTCACGCAAAGCTCCCACTCCCCTGCACAGGGCACCCTTGGGAGAGCTCCACCTCCTGGGTCCTTTTCTCCCTCTCCCTCTGGGAACTCCAACTGGAATTGGAAAAGAGGCAGGAGGCCATTCCCTTCTAGAAGGGCCACTGGGAAGGAGGCTGAGGGTCAAAGGGAAGGGACGAAGGACCTGTCCTCAGTCCAGATCACAATTTCTCAAAGCACAATGCCACGGGGCTGGGTGGATGGACAGTCTAGGGGACATTCAAAGGCACAGGATAACCGTGGCACAATTTCCAAGGACATGATCTTACTCAAGTGTTTTTAGGGAGGGGATTTCATCATACAATTCAAATCAACACAGCGTTATCACTGTGTCTTGCAGGAACTTTTAAGCCAAATGGGGAGACTTTAGCACATAAGGGGGACAGAAGGAAGTGGAATTCCCTCCCGTGTCTATTCAGCTCATGGCAGGGAACTTCAGGCTGGGCCCCCGTATTAACTGGGGTATGAGTTCATGTTTCTCCATCGTTGGGGATACTCTGGGGGAAGTACGCAGGTACTGGTTCCGGCAAAAAGAATCTTGGTGGTCCACACGGATACCGACCCAGCTCAGAAGGAGACAGCCAGACGGTTCTAGGCTCAAAGTCCTAGTGCATAACAAAGAACAAGTACACTTTCCTCACCTTGCCTTCCGCCTCACACCCTGGACGGCTAAGTGAGGCCTAAGCTAGCTGACAGCTTGAGGGATAGCTGTCCCTGTTAGGAATACAACCAGCAGGAACAATGAGAAATCACTTTGCTATCTGTGGGATTTTCAGGCAAGCATTTTATGCATTTACAATTACAAAGTGAAAATTTGAAAATATAGTACTCACTGTGTTTTTTTGAGTTACCATATCCTGAAAAGAAAAAGAAATGATACGATGAATATAGTTTTTTTTAAAACAGCTAATTTCCATAAGCACCAGCAGCCACTTTGTCCCGCCACCCATCATCCAGCACCCACCTTAGAGCAAGAGTTAATCATCTGAAACCTCCCCTCGAAAAAAGCCTTTAAATAGGATAAGAATTGTAAAACTCATGTTCTAAGGAAAATTTATCATAATTGGTTAGCGTTGGAACTACCGAGGGGCATATGGTTATAAGGATTTTCCCATAGCAGTGGCAATGATTTTGTCCAAAGCTATCTGAGATTCAAGTTTGGGGCTCTAAATGCCCTGCACCCTGCCTTCCCAGTGAAGAATGGCAGGGACAGCAAGGAAGTGCATGGGAAGCGCTGTGGTATCCTCAGGTCTGGAACTATTTCTTGACCTATCAATGTGAAGGCTGCAGGCCACCTCCCCGTCAGCCGTCCTACAGAAGGGGCTTTGCCGGTAGGATTCCTTTCACCTCGTTATAATTGTCAAGAATTTTCAAATTCAATGACAATCCCCTTAGTCAGTTAACTTAGTATAATGGTTATGCAGCCCTCGACTGTATCATTCATGCACTGTAAGCCAACATTTGCCAAGAAAAGAAAACATAATTAAACAGCTGCCCCGTAAAACATGTTTCATATGTTCTGAGATTTCTATTTTCTGATGACAAGTGCAGATTGCTTCTTCTGGCATCAGATATAACTGACTACCCATTTCCATTTTAGGAAATATTTTTCCATATCATTAAAAATTAAAACGTATCTAGGTCATGGGACTTTCCAGAGGAGTTCACTAAGGCACAGTTGAGGAAAAAAATGTATTGAACTGGAAAAAAATACATTCTAATTTCATGTTTCTCGTGAAAATACAGCTTAATAATCTACCCTTTCATAGTTTCTAATGCTAACTATTTCTAAGCATAACTACTTCAGTGAAAAATCACTAAGAGAAAAAAATCAATATCTAAATATCTAAAGTGATTTAGATTGGTTTATAGCCTTTTGGGAAACTATTCCACAGTATAAAGTGTAACAATGAAACAGTTTCTTCTTTCACTGTCACGTGAATGACTTCCTGAAACACAGTTCCGTGCTATAATTACAGAGTACACATCCATGTAAAGTGTATGTGGTATAGAACATGCACAGATTACACATGTGAAGCAGGTAGTATTTCTACCAGGAAATAAGCCCAAATTATTACAGAACCCGGAAAAATCTGGTTAATATTAAATCTCAAGAAACACAAACAAAAATGTCCAACTTTGCCATCACAAAATTGTGCTACTTATACACTAGTGATTTTTAATGCTAAGGGAGCTGGACATTTAGAAATGATGTCCGAGAAGGCTAACTCTGAACCACTGGTTCTCACCGGTGGCTGCACATTTAGGAGGTTAAAAAAATCCCCTAGAGATTGTGATGTAACTGGTGTGGGGTGTGGCCTGGGTATTGGGATATTTACAAGCTCTCCAAAGATTCTAAAGTGCAGTCAAGGTTGAGTAAGATTGTTGTAAACAAACTAATCTTTTATTCCTGAAATGATTTACACAGACCAGAACCTTCTGACTAATGTTAAGATATTAAACTATATTAATATTAGCTCAATTTTGTAATAACTCACCTTATATAATCACATTTTATGAATATGAGCATTTTTTTAAAGTACTATGTTATCCAAAAAAGCTTGTAGAAAACTTGCAAAAATACATTTAAAAATTCTCAATAATTACTGAGTTGTGCATGAACACACAAGTTTTCAGTTTTGCTCTGCTTTAAACTGGGGGGAGATAACATTAAATACTGATTATGTGCTAAAATTTATCTGTGCTAAAGTTTCTTCCCATTCTGGTAACTTTTAAATGTCTTCATATTACTATCCAAGCTGAAAACTGATTTTTCTTAATGTGTAGGTTTGGATCAAATTGCCCATTAAAGGATTCAGGGTGGTGTGTTTGTTTCAATGGAAGCTAACCAGAGTTTTTGCCTTTGCTTCCCTAAGGAGCCTGGAGACATTCAAGTTGCCTGCAAATACACACTTGTAGCACACATGCTCACACAGTAGCCAGGAAGTCATCTGTGTGAGCTAGAACCTGGGGTGGGAGGGAAGGAACTGCACAAGCGAATCTTTACTGTTTTTCTCCAACATCCTTTGCTACACGTGCATTTTTTAAAACTGAGCTAACAATGGTTTATAACATTACATAAGTTTCACGTGTACAACATTATAATTCGACTTCTGTATACACTACAGCATGCTCACCACGAAAATCTAGTTTCTTTCTCCCACCATACAACTGACACCCTTTACCCATTTTGCCCTCCCTCCACCTCCCCCTTCCCCTCCCCTCTCCTTCCTTGTACATATACGTATATACATACACACACACACACACACACACACACGCACCACATCTTCTTTATCCATTCATCTGTCAACAGGCACTCTGGTTGTTTCTATATCTTGGCTATTGTGAAAAATGCTGTACTGAACACAGTGGTGCATGTATCTTTTCAAATTAGTGTTTTTGTATTCTTCAGATAAATAGCCAGAAGAGGAATAGCTGGATCATATGGTAGTTCTATTCTTAATTTTTTGAGGAACCTCCATACTATTTTGCATAGCAGCTGCACCAATTTACATTCCCACCAGCAGGCTACACATATATTTCAACTGAACATATAATACTGCTTTCCCAAAATGAAGTATTCAGGAGAAGGCGAACAATACCCTTTACCTTCAATGAAAGAGCAGTGTCAGGGTCGGTGTCATGGTACAGGATCACATTATTGGCCATGTCGAAGCTTTCACGGACTCCAAGATGGTAGAAAAGTGAAGGCTGTCTGGAGACATCACTCATGTCCACCACTGCAACATCTGAGCAGAAGTGAGGAATGATTTGATTAAAATTACCCTATGAACTGTGGAAGAAAAGCAACAAGAATGGAAAAAAAAACCCCAAAAAACAAAAAGTCTTTCTTCTTCAAAGTGCTGGGAACACAGCCTCACTTAAAAATTGCTGGTGGGGGTGTTTTTTTTTTGTTTTTGTTTTTGTTTTTGCTGAGGAAGATTGGCCCTGAGCAAACACTGTTGCCAATCTTCCTCTATTTTGTAGGTGGGTCACTGCCACAGCACTGCCACTGACAACTGGTGTAGGTCCGTGCCCAGAAACTGTACTCAGGCCACTGAAGTGGAGCATGCTGAACCTAACTACTAGGCCACGGGGCTGGCCCCTGCTGGTGGACTTTTAATGTTATTTTTATTAGGAAATATATCACATCCAAAGAATATATTTAGCTTATATATGAAGTATAAAGTATAATGAAATGAAAAAGCATGTAGCCCAAGACACAGAGCATTATCTGTACTGTCAGAGCCCCACATGCCTTTCCCTACTCATATCTCCTCCCTTCTGTCCAGAGAACACCTCTACCCTCATCTCTGTATTTATCACTTCCCTGCATACACATGCATATGCATATTACATATTATTATAATGTATTAATTCCTAAATAGTATATTGTTTAGTTTTGCATGTCTTTGAACTTTATATAAATAGCATCATACTGTATGTACTCTTTGGCTTGCTGTTTTTTTGGCGTGATACAGCCAATTTGTATGTCGAGCTCTGGTTCATGCATTTTCAGTTCAGCATAGCATTCCATTATAGGATGGCTAGATGGCAATTTCTTTATCCATCCTGTCTATAGACATTTTGTACATTTTTTTCCTCTTTCAAACTACTGTAAGGAACATTCCTGCACCATGCTCCTGTTTCACGTGTCCACCATCAATCTGACGATGTAGATCAAATGCCCGTGGAGCGGTGTCCTAGGGAGATCTTATTCAAAATAGGGAGCATCAATAAAGAGCATGTTTAAACGTACTGGAGAGAGTAGAAGAGCTCCAAGTTTGATTGGACTTTTGCCACCATGTGCAGCAGAGACTTTTAGAAAGTAATGTCCAAACTTCTGCTTGCAGTGCTGTGACTCATAGGAAGTCACTGAAAATCCCAATGAAACAGAAAAGAGGAGAGGTGAACAGGGGCGCGAAGAAACAAGAAGGCAGGCAGAAGCCACGTCAGCACCCGATAACGCTGGCTCTGTGCAGAGGCACCGGGAGACCGGGGCCGAGCATCAACAAGCCCTGAGTGGGCCTTCTATTCTCTAATTTATGCACTGTCGGCTATATGCCAGGCATTGGGCTGATACGAGGGATAGAAGCGTGAACAAGGCATAATCCTTTTCCTCAAAAAAATGTGTAATACAATGGGGGTGACGGGAAGGAAGCAGTGATGAGAATCACGGTCAGGAGGGCTAAAGTGAGGGGAACGGTGACAGAGGCACCCCTGGGAAGGTTCCTCACCCACACTCGGGGGAAGGGCCATCAGGGGAGGCCCAGAGGAAGTGATGTTGTCTGGGACCTGAGGGTCCATAAGAGTTAGGCAGGCAAATCAGGGTAAGGATGAGGGGGATGGAAAGGGAAGAAAAGAGCACTGTAGGAAGAGAAGACAGCAAGTGCAAAGGGCCAGAGGTAAGATGGAGTGTAAGTGTTGGGGCCATTGCAAATCATGTCATGGGACCAGGACACCTGAGAAGATGAACCTGGAAGGGTTAGTAGGTGCCAGGCAGTGAAGGGGTCTGAAGGCCATGTTAAGATGGCTGGACTCTACCTTGAGGCAATGGGGAAACCTATGGTAGTTTGGGGTATTTTTTAATGTTTATTATGGAAAATTATAAATATATATAAAAGTAGACAGAATAGTATACTGGAACCCCCATATCCCCTCACCTCCCTCAATAATTATCAACTCAGCCAGCCTTGCTTCATCTCTACTGTCATCCACACCACTGCCTTCCATATTATTTTGAAGCAAGTCCCAGGCATATCATTTCATCCCCAAATATTTCAGAATGTATTGCTAAAAAATAGGAACTCAAAGAAAGAAATAAATAACCATAGCATCAGTGTCTCACCTAAAATTTTAAAGAAATAATCATGAGTTTAGATAGGAGACTATCATATCCAAATTCACCCTTTAGAGGTTGTTGCTCAAGAAAGGACAAATGTAAATGCTGAGGAAACACTTTACAACCCAGCCTGGTTAATTTATCTCAAATGGATAAACGTTCCCCATAGACATTCGCTTGGAGTCAAAAATCATACTGCAGCTGAATAAATTAGACATTCTGCCTACACGATCGTTCCCTGGACCCTATTACCTACTCAAATTAAAGAGAATGTGCTTCCTAGTGATGAGATTAAGAGGTGGCAACACAGATGGTAATTTCAAGGCCACGGAGACTGCTACAATTAGTTAATAAAGCAAACAAAGTAAACAGAGGGCAACAAAGGAGAGGGGTTGGAAGGGGCAGAGGACAGGGATGGATAGCAGCCCTCAAGTCCCAAAGGCCATTTTCATAGGAAAGCTGCAACTTGGTGGAGTAGCTGTCACCGAGTAGGTTAAATTTTAATCTGGTGACACGGAGTTCCTTCTTTCCCCAGCCTTCTCAACGTCCTGTGCTGGGACCTACACAGTGGCCTTAGCACTTCCTCTAAGGAGCCCCTCCATGGCTCCACCAAGGGTTGGGATAGAGACCTTTCAGTGACTAATTAGAACAGGACAGATTGATATTGCTACTGCAAAAAAAATTCCAAGTAATTCATGTTAAATAAGAAAATTGTCTCAAACCCAAAGTTGACATTTTGCCTGACATCTGTCACTCAGGCCAGTCGATTAAGTTTACTTTGAGGATTTATACCACAATATTCAACCAGCTTATCTTTAGAACTTCTAAGACAGTAATTTAGTAGATTCATAAATGTTAAATATGACAAAACATCAGATTAGAATTTTTATTATATATGAGGAATCAAGGGGTTTTTTTCCTGAAGACATCATAAATCACCTAAAAGCTGCAATCGTCACAATGCTCACTTGCTTTGCCATTTACAAAACACTTCCACGGACATCTCGCTGAATTTCAGAAACACTCTGTGAGGCAGGCAGGGCAGGCATTGGCTCCACTTTGTAGGGGGGGAAATGAAGCGTTAAGAGGGTAACACATTCGCCCAAGGTCACGCAGCTAGGGCACGACAGAGTCAGGGCTCAAACTCAGCCAGGTTCTGTGCTCTCCAGGGCCCAGATGAGGCTTACTACTCTCCTGACTCAATTTCTGAAATGGAGCCACCTGGGGGCAAAACAGTTTACTTATCCAGCTAAACGTTAGGCAAACAGATCACAGATAAAAATGGAGAGAGAAAATTCAGGTTTTCACTCACAAATGCACCCTGTGCTCCCAGCAACATGACCCTCCAGTTCTGACGCAGGCCAGCCTCAGGGAAAAAGCCTAAAGCCTGCCTCCTTGATGGGGGACCACACACACCAGCTACCCACCTTGCTTTAATGAACCTTAAGAAGTGATACCTCATCCAAGACTGCAAAAAGCCAAGGCTCCTGTTAAAATCTACTCTTAGCAGGAAAGTGTCTAAATTTAAAATTGAAGTGCCCTTCAAACGATTTAAGAACCAATTACAATTATCTCACTACATGCTAATATGAAATAAGAAAGAAGGATGTATAGGGTTTTAAGCTCATTAAAAACTTTTGAACACTATCTTGAGCATTTTTGTGAAATGTTTCTTAAGTAATAAGCAAAACTATAATTTTCTAGTGTGGTTTAAAAGTATCTGATTTCTTCAAAAAATTAAGAATAGAACTACCATATGACCCAGCTATTCCACTGCTGGGTATTTATCCAAAGAACACAAAACCACGAATGTGTAAAGATACACGCACCCCTACGATCATTGCAGCATTATTCACAACAGCCAAGACATGGAAGCAACCTAGGTGTCCATCAAGGGATGAATGAATAAAGATGTGGTGTATACATATACACACACACACACACACACACACACATATACACACATATAAACACACACACTGGAATACTACTCAGCTATAAAAAAAAGATGAAATCTTGCCATTTGTGACAACATGGATGGAGCTTGAGGGTATCATGCTAGTGAAATAAGTCAGACAGAGAAAGTCAAATACTGTATGATCTCACTCATAAGTAGAAGAGAAAAACAACAACAACAACAAACACACACATAGATACATAGATTAGACTGGTAGTCAACCAGAGGGGAAGGGGGGAGGGAAGAGGGCGAAAGAGGTAGGCACATGGATACAGTGATGGATGATAATTAATCTTTGGGTGGTGAACATGAGGTAGTCTACACAGAAATCAAAATATAATGATGTACATCTGAAATTTGTTATAAACCAATGTTACATCAATTAAAAAACTAAAGAAAAAGAAGTATCTGATTTCCAAAGCAAAGCATTAGTCAATGAAATGTATGATGGCAAATGATTTACCATACAGTAATTCTGTGATTGTACTGGCTCATGCAGACCTTTAAATATATTCCAGGTTATCTATAAATCTATCCCACTCCCAGCAGAAAAAAAGAAATAATGAATGTAAGACGAGTTGCATCTAAATGAAAAGAACTAGATTTTAGAATAATTTTCCTGCCAAAGACATTTTTTTAAAAATCTGATTGGATTTACGGGAACCTTGGCCATCCAAAATCTACCTAAAAACAACAGAGCCCAGATTTACTGGACAGGAGGCACCTCTACTAACTCCTACCACAATTTAGATCTTAATTCATCCACTGCAGCTCACGGCCAACAACCTTGAGGACAGGTCCATGGAAAGAATGTTGTGAAGTGTCACTTAAATCCAATTTTCCAGTCTCAAAAGGAGACAACCTACCAATTCAGTGTCAGGAGGTCAAAAAATTCTTACCAAGCACCACATGGGATGGGTACTAGTTGCTTGGACTATCAAGGTTCAACTGGAAAAGGGCGGTGGGGAAGAGTGGGGAAATCAGGAACCTATATCTGGTCCCCTATCTTTTGCTTTCCAGTATCTTTTTCATAAGAATCACCAAAAAATAAAATTTTATAGCTCTTTAAGTATGATCGAGATGTGTCCACTATCAATTTTTTCAAAAGAAACATGCCATAGGACGGCCTGGTGGTGTAGTGGTTAAATTCGTGCACTCTGCTTCAGAGGCCCAGGGTTCACAGGTTTGGATCTGGGCCTGGACCTACACACGGCTCATGAAGCCATGCTGTGGTGGTGTCCCACATACAAAGCAGAGGAAGACTGGCACAGATGTTAGCTCAGGGACGATCTTCCTCAAGCCAAAAGAGGAAGATTGGCCCTGAGCTCACAAAAACAAAAAAAGAAACATGCCATGTATAAGCAAACGATGTTTACGCACTGAAGTGAATGGGCTCATTGGGCTTAATTTCAGACTACTCACAATGAAATATTTGTGATATAAAGGATAGCATGATTTAAGTCTCTTTAGCTTTCAAATGTATATGTTGCTCTTCCAGCTAACATGGCAAAAAAAAAATGTGCAGCATTATACTGCGAGCTAGGGTGTGCTCATCACTTCACATGGTATCAATATCACCGCCAGAATCCATGACGTCACACCTCACAGTGCCAGTTCTGGGTTCCCTGGCAGCCCTTGAATACATCATCTCAATATTTTCATCTTCATCACCTGAAGGTTCCGTTTCAGCTTCCTTCAGCCCTTTTATAAAGGGATCAGCTTTGACATGACTCTCTTCGGCAAGGTTTTTTTTTGAGACATATTTCTTAGGAGGCTTCTCTGACCAGCAGACAATGACCTCTTCTTCTAAAAGGTCTGTGTCACACATTGCCTCCAAGATGTGAGCAATTTTAGAGATGAGGAGAGCCTGATGTACAGCTACTATGCACTGCAAACTGTGAAGAGGGTACCACGGAGCTTTTCTGTTATAGTAACAAAATTGTAGGAAATGGCCCCTGCCTTCCTTAATTTGTTCTCTAATTGTCTCATTAAAATGGCCATTAGTCAACCTAAGAGGACCCATGGTTTTTACCTTTACTTCAAAATAATCCCCACTTTCTTTTTCCTAATAAAATCAACTGCTCCTTCAAGATCATCACGAGGTGCCAGGACTTTTGCATGACCGCTGATTTCATTCATTCTGTGCTCTAAGCTTCCTGAGTGGTGTCCACCCCGTAGCCTGTGGAGGGGAACTGAGTTCATTTGGTCATGGCGGCAGCGACTCATTTTTCTTAGTCCTTATTCCTTCTAACTTCCTTTTCTTTCTTTTTTTTTTTTTTATGTACCAATTTCCTTTTTCTTGGGTGGTTCTTTGAGAATGAATGGGCAGAGTTTATGCTTGCATCAAGAATGCCTCACATGCTTTATAAAAATTACTTAGCAAGGACAAGTATTGTGGATGCAGGATTCTCATTCTCAGGACAAAGAACACATTTTTTAATGAACCCATCCAACAAAGTCTTGAAACTTTAGCCTTGTGAGATCCAATTACAATCCAGCAGTCATTTAAACATCAAAATGGTCTTTGCTCTCAGCTCACAACCAAAACATTTGGAAGAATACATTGCAGGCCAATCAAGCACTTTCATGATATCAACCACTCCATTTCCTTTGGTTCCATTTATTCTATTTCTTTTGCTTCCAACCTTGACAGTCATATAGAGCATCTTGTATAGACAGAACTGGCCTGATGCAATGCAGCTGGCATTGAGGATATTTTTGCTTATTGGTAAGCTTGATCAATAAGATGCAGAGATATTTTATCACATTCTGGTTACTATTGCTGCATGGCAAAATATCTCAAAATTTAATGGCACAAGTTTGAGTCCTGGTTCCAAGTAAGATGGAATATCTCCTTGAAAGTAGATATAAAAATTAGACAGAATGGATGGAATAGCTATTTTAGGAGTATGAAAAGTAAGTGGTAGCAACAGACTGGAGAAGATGACCAGATTTCAAAGCATCACCAAACCAACAGCAAGTTTCCCATTTTCCCCCATTCTCTTCCAGCACGGACTAAAGGCAGCCTGAAACCCAGAAGTGGGTGTTGGGTGTGGACAGAGAGAGTACCAGGAGAAGCCCTCAAGCCCTCTAGTTCTAGCTCAAAAAGCAGGAAAGAGGCTTTTTAATGCTCAGAGAGAGTGAGGGAAATCCTCCACTTTTTTTCTTCTCTGTTCTCTTGGACTCCCAGGAACCCTGCCATCCCACAGCGATGACAGCAAAGATAGTCAGTGGCAGTGGGAGGCCTATAAGTTCCTGGAACTCAGAGAGGGGAACCTTTTGCTCTAACCGGAGGAGCTGTGGTCCCAAGGGGTGTAGTGGTGAATCTCCATTGTTTTTTTCTCTCTCTGCACCCCCAGCCTCAGACATGGGCACAGTTGTGGCAAGTGTGAGGCAGAGTGAGATAAGTAAGGTCTCAGCTTTCTGGTCATCAGAGTGAAAAGGGGAGCCCCAGTAAACCAGAAAGTACAAAACCGGACAGCACTGAAAAGGCTTTGAAATCAGAACTGACACCACAACTGAAACAGAACTTGGCAGCCTGAACCAACTAGGCCAGCTGCCTGCTAAAGCAAAAATATCAACAGACTCCATAGGATATAAACAAGGCCCAGAATCTCATAATGTAATATTTAAAATGTTCAGGTTACAATTCAAAATTACTTGGCATTCAAAGAAGAAGAAAAGTTTAAGCTCACATGGGAAAGGACAATCAACAGACTCCATTGACCAGATGACTCCAACATCAGAATTATCTGATAATGACTTTAAAGCAGTTATTATAAAAGTTCTCCAAGAAGTAAGGGCAAACACTCCTGAAAAGCATGGAAAAAACAGAAAGTCTCAACAAATAGAGAAGAACCAAATGGAAATTTCAGGAATGAAAAATAAAATAACCAAAATAAAAAAACTCACTAGATGGGCTCACAAGAAGAATGGAGATGACAGAAGGGTCAGTGAACTTAAAGATAGTTCAGTAGAAATTATCGAGTATGAACAACAGAGAGAAAAAAGACAGAGGAGTTATGCCCACATACAGAAAGATCTCCTAGAAATCCAAACCCTCTCCCAAAGACCCATAAACTAAAAGGAAAAAAAGGGCAGTGGGGGGGGGGGGAGAATCATAAATAGCTCTTAGAAAAAAGAGAAATATGCTCAGCTTCACACAGAATAAGAGAAATACAAGCTAAAACTAATTGAGATCCCATCTCTCAACTATCAGATTAACAAGAGTCCAGAAGATTGGCAATTTGTTTTGTTAATGAGACTGTAAAGAAAGACAACATGCAAAATAGTATAACCCACCCATAGGAATCTGACACTATCTACCAATTTATAGGTGCCCTTATTCTTTTATACATAAATGCCACTCCTGAGTACCTAACCACAAATTCACCACAC
This sequence comes from Equus quagga, assembly GCF_021613505.1. Classification (NCBI taxonomy): domain Eukaryota; kingdom Metazoa; phylum Chordata; class Mammalia; order Perissodactyla; family Equidae; genus Equus; species Equus quagga. The sequence continues at coordinate 107,946,030 of NC_060276.1, read as the reverse complement.
AGGTATTAAATAGCACATGTGCACAGTTATTCATCGCAGCTTAGTAGCTAAAAAAATACATCCAAGAGTCCCTTAAAAAGGGATTGGTAAAATAAATAATGATACATCCACCCAATGAAGTACTATCCAGCTATAAAAAAGAATAAGAAAGCTTCCCATGTTCTAATTTGGAAAGGTGTCCAGGCTAAACTGTTAATGGACAAAACCAAGGTGTATAACAGCATATTTGGTCTGGTACATTTTGAATAAGAATGGATACTCATATGTGCTTACATTTACATAGCAGAAGTGATCAAACTTTTTCTATAAGGGGCCAGATAGTAAATATTTTCAGCTTTGTGTGCCACACAATCTCTGCCATTGCAGGCTGAAAGCAGCCATAGACGAATGGATGTGTTCCAATAAAACTTTATTTACAAAATAAAGGCAGCAAGTTGCAGGCTGTAGCTTGCTGATAACTGAAATAAAGAAACACTGTAAAGAGAAATAAGAAACTAGAAAAAATTTAGGGGAAATAGCATAGATGGGATAAAAGAAAAAAACAGATACATCGGACTTCATCAAAATTAAAAACTTGCGGGGCTGGCTCCATGGCCGAGTGGTTAAGTTCGCGTGCTCCGCTGTGGCGGCCCAGGGTTCGGATCCTGGGCGCAGACATGGCACCACTCGTCAGGCCACGTTGCGGCAGCGTCCCACATCCCACAACTAGAAGGACCTGCAACTAAGATATACAACTATGTATGGGGGGGTTTGGGAGGATAAAGCAGAAAAAAATAAAAGATTGGCAACAGTTGTTAGCTCAGGTGCCAATCTTTAAAAAAAAAAATAAATTTAAAAACTTGTGTGTGTTAAAGAACAGCATCAAGGGGCCAGCCCCATGGCCTAGTGGTTAAGTTTGGCGTACTCCACCTCAGCGGCCTGGGTTTGGTTCCTGGGCGCAGACTTCACCACTCGTTGGCAGCCATGTTGTGGTGGTGACCCATATACAAAACAGAGGAAGACTGGCACAGATGTTAGCTCAGGGTGAATCTTCCTCAAATAAAAAGAGGAAGATTGGGGCTGTCCCCACAGCCGAGTGGTTAAGTTCGCATGCTCTGCTTTGGCGGTCCAGGGTTTTGCCGGTTCAGATCCTGGGCGCAGACCTAGTACTACGCATCAAGCCACGCTGAGGCGGCAGCCCACACAGCACAACAAGAAGAACCTACAACTAGAATATAGAACTATGTACTGGGGGGGTTTGGGAAGAAGAAGAAGAAGAAAAAAGATTGGCAACAGATGTTAGCTCAGGGTGAATCTTCCTCAGCAAAAAAAAAAGTATAACCAAAGAATGGGAGAAAATATTTGCAAATCACATATCTGACAAGGGATCTCTCTCCAGAATACCTAAAGAAGTCTCACAACTCAATAATAAGATGGCAAATAACCCAACTAAAAAAAAGGCAAAGAATTTGAATAGACATTTCTCAAAGAAGATATACAAATGACCAATAAACACAGGAAAAGATATTCAACATTCTTAGTCATCAGGGAAATGCAAATCAAAATCACAATGAGATACCACTTTAAACCCACTGAGATGGCTATAATAAAAAAAAGACAACAAGTGTTGCTGAGCATGTGATGAAATTGGAACTCTCATACACTGCTGGTGGGAATATAAAATGGCGCAGCTGCTTTGGAAAATAGTTTTTTGGAAAGCAGTTCCTCAAAAGGTTAAATATAAGGCAGATGCAACCCAAGTTGTCCATTGATGGATGAGTGGATAAACAAAATGTAGCATATCCGTACAGTGGAATATTATTCAACCCTAAAAAGGAAATTCTGACACATACTACAACATGGATGAACCTTGAAGACATTATGCTAAATGAAAAAAGCCAGACACAAAAAACAAATACTGAATGATTCCACTTACATGAGGTATCTAGAGGAGTCAAAGTCATAGAAAGAGAAAGTGGAATGGTGACTGCCAGGAGCAGGGTGGGCGGGGAGAAATGGGAAGTTGTTGTTTAATGTGTACAAGAGTTTCAGTTTTGCAAGACGAAAAAGTTCTGGAGATTGGTTACAAAACGATGTGAATGTACTTAACATACTGAACTATACGCTTAGAAATGGTTAAGATGGTAGATTTCATATTTTTTTTAATCACAGTAAAAAATTTTTTTAAAGAAGGTTAAACATAGAGTTATCATATGACCCAGAAACTCTACCCCTAGGTACATACCCAAGAAAAATGCAAACGTATGTCCACATAAAAACTTGTAGCATTTTTCACAAGAGCCACAATTAGAAACAATCCCAATGTCCATCAACTGACGAATGGATAAATACAATGCGCTATATCCATACAACAGAATATTATTCAGCAATAAAAAAGGAATGAAGTACTGATATATACAACAGCACGGATCACCCTTGAAAACATGAATGAAAGAAGTCAATCACCAAAGACCACATATCCTATGATTCCACTTCCATGACTAAGCAAATCTATAGACAGAAAGTAGAGTAACGGTTGCCTGGGTCAGGGGCCAGGCGGCTGGAAGGGGGAACAACTGCTGATAGGTACAGGGTTCTTCTGAGGGGTAAGAAAAGCGGCCTGAAATCAGATTGTGGCGATGGCTGCGCAACTCTGCAGAGACACTAAAAACCACTGAATTGTACATTTTCAAGGGAAATTACATCTCCATAAAGCTGTTTTACAAAAAGAAAAAAAACAAGTACTAGAATATTCTTAGCAGTAGCACTGCTCATAATAGTCTCAAACTGGAAACTACTCAAATGTTCAGAGAAAACAAACTGTGGTATATTCCTAGAATAAAATACTATATAGAAATGAAAGGGAACAAATTATTGCTGTATTAACAATACAGAGGAATGCCACAAACATAACGGTGAATGAAAGGAGCCGGGCACTAAAAGCTACAAACTGTACTATTCCATTTATAAAAAGCACAGAAACAGGAAAAGCTAATCAAGGCTGATGAGAAATCAGGATAGTTGCTACTCTTGGCCAGGCTGGAAAACAGAAGTGATGACACTCTGGGGTGCTGTTGGCGTTCACTTTTTGATCCAGTTGCTGGGTTACATGGTGGGTACAGTTTGTGAAAACTCCGAGAGCAGTACACTTAAGATTATACCCTTTTCTGTATATATGCTATGACTCAACAAAAAGAAAAAATAAACAGTATATCTAAGCAGACTTTTCTGCCTTTTCCTCACCTCCATTCTTCAACACAGGGCCAGGAATGGAGTTAGGATGGAATCTCCAACCTCAAAGCTTTGGAATTTTTTTTTTTTGACCAACTGCAGGAGTATAATGTGACCCCACTACACGATGATTGTCCAGAGGATTCAAGCCCTGAGTCTTTACTATTTCACAAAGCACATTTCCTTCCATCCTGAGGTTCTGGTCTGTTTCCTGGTGGGAGCAAGAGGAAGGGGAAGCCACAGGGGACCGATATTTATTGAGCACTAAGTAAGTTCAGGGCCATGTGCTTGAATCTCTACCTACAGAATTTTTTAAATGAAGCTCAGAGATTTTAAGTAAGTTATCTGAGGTCACACAGCCAATACATGACTGGGCAGAAATTGAAACCTGATCCGTAAAGCCAATGTCCTTTCCCCTCTGCCACTTGTATTACCAAGGGCAGTGGGACACAAGGATGGAACACATGGTGGTGAAGTTTCATCATGGATTGGCTTGGGGAGTTTTTACTCCAGAGGGCCGAAAGGCAATTCACCTAAAGGACAACCTGCACTTCCTGTACTTTCCTGGAGGGTGAGAAGAAAGGGAGGCAGCTGTGGTCCTGCCAACTAACTCAAAGTACATGGAGACTCGTCCTGGGGCAAGACCGTCCCCCAGATGTTTGAGGCAAGGTACCAGGCTTGACTTTGTCAAAAGTCACCTGCGTCAAACTTAATTTGAGATGAATCAGACCTCAATGTAAAGGCTAAAACTATAAAGCTTTTACAAGAACACATAGAAGATTATCTGTACACCACCACCTGGAAATAAGCAAAGATTTCTTAGGGAGGACACAGACGGCAACTTTAACAGAAAGATATCTGAAATTAGACTTCATCAAAATTCAAGTTTCCTGCTCATTGAAAGTCACCAGGAAGTAGATGAATCAGCAAGCCACAGTCTGGGAGCAAATGTTCACAAAATACACTGCTGACAAAGGACTTGAATCCAGAACATATTAAAAAAACTCCTCTCAATAATAGGATGACAATCCAATTAAATGGGTAAATGGCTTGAACAAAGGAAGACATGTGCACGGCCAAAGAGCACACACAACAGTGCTCATCATCATTAACCATCAGGGAAAGGTGAATTAAAACCATAATGAGAAACCACTCCACCCCCTACTGGCAAGGCCAAACTTGAAAAGCTAGATAATACAAAGTGTTGGCGAGGACACAAAGCCACCAGAACTCTTGCACATTGATGCTAGGAATATAAAATGGTACAACCACTTTGGAAAAAGGTTCTGCAAGTTTCTTACATAGTTTAACATACACCTAACTTTGACTCAGCCATTCCATTTCTACATATTTACCTAAGAGGAATAAAACATGTGCCCACAAAAAAAGGCCTATATACAAATGTTCACAGCAGCTTTATTTATAATAGCCCCAAACTGGGAACAACTCAAACGTCCCTCAACAGAATGGATAACCCAGCTGGAGTATATTCATGCAATGGAATAGTACTTCGCATTAAAAAGGAACAAACTACTGATATACACAACCATAGGGATGAACCGCAAAAGCATCATGCTGAGCGAAGGATGTCAGACACTGAAGAATGCATTGATACAAAACTCTAGAAAATGCAAATCTAATCTACAGTGACAGCAAATCATTCCTTGCCTGGGGCCAGGAACGGGAGTGGAGAGGGGAATGAGTGGGACAGGACATGAGGGAACTTTCCAGGCAGATGGAAACTATACTGTGATAGGGTTTGGTTACACGGGTTTAGTCATTTCTCAAAGTTGTAAAGCTAAGATTGGCACACTCCGATGTATACATTTTACATTGAAAATGACTAAAAGTATAATAACAAAGTATGGGGTGGGTAGAGGTAAAGAAGAAGATGACAGACTGTTAATAATCGTTGAAGCTAGGTAATGTGCATGCTTGAAATTTTCCATAATTAAAAAAGATTTAAGAAAAGAATCATTTACATCTAATGTTCCTGCTTCTCTCCACCTTCTGTCTCCCTTCCACAGCCATGTCCAATTCTGCCTGGCCCCTGGGCTGCCCTCTCGCAGACTCCAATTCCTGAGTGAACTCTGCTTCCTGACAAGGTCCACTGCTCAACTCCCTTCCGCTCTGCAACTCCCCATCACCAACCAAGCCCCAACAACCGGCAGGCATTTTTGCCAAGCCCCGTCACACTCAATAGCTCACAACCTGTTCAAGGTGTTGGGAAACAAGAAGTTTTCCAGCTTGCTTTGCAGAAGTTCAGTCATGCCCACCTATATTATTTGACCAGGAGTTAAACAGCACCTGTCTCAAAACCTGATACATAGAGGGCTTTAAAAAATAGTTTATAATTTGTATTCCAAAAGATATGTTTGTAAGTTGACTTCTGGGAACTGAAAACACATTTTGTCCCAGTAACTAACAACATACAGCCAGTAAGGTAGTGAGCCAGCTCACAAATATGTATCTACCCTAACATCCACTGAGGGCTCAAATAGCAATGTCTCAATTACATGCTGCAGCTGCAATGCTTCTTTCATCAGTCAGCCCACGTGACTAAGAGATGAGGAAAGTTGCAGGTTCAACGCTGAGTCAGGAGCAGTAACAGCAGCTCAAAAAGGAGACAGCTCAGGGAAGGACCCCCATGAGTAAGCCAGCAGCCAGGTCCAGCAGAGACTAGCTGAGGTCCAGCCAGGGACCCGTGTGGTCTGGTCCCTGAACGTGGAGGCACTGTTGCCTGGGCCTGAGCAGGCCACGCCCCTGTCTCCATTAAATCCATGTGTCCCACAGGACCATCTTCCTTTGAACTTCATGCATTTTCCAGAATAATGAGGAAAGAGCACCAAATTATAAGAAATCTTAAGGCATCTTTAAGGCTCTTTCTTGAGCAGGGAGCAATACACCTGTGGATTAAGCCCACTATAGCTAGCTGAGAGATGCCTTCAGGTTTTTCTAGTAGAATGCATGGCAAGCTATATTAGTCAGGATAAGCTAGGCTATGCTGCCACAACAGACAAATACCCCAAACTTCAGCAGCTTAACTGCCATCTTGAACACATAACCTTTAAGTTTGCCACGACAGAGGCAAAGAGAGATGGAGGCAGTGCACCATCTAACTTCCTCAGTCACTTTCAAAGTGACACTTATTGATGCTGCTCACATTTCATTGGCCAGCACTAGTTACAAGGGCCCAAGGCAAGTACAAAGGAGATCAGGAAATGTGGAGAATATGTGGATGCTTGGTGGGCATTGTCTTTGCCACACAACGCATCAAGCTAATAAAGAATCCACGAATAACATCACAGATGGAGAAGCTAGACATAACCCACAAAAAGGGCAGCAAATAGAACCAGAGCTGACCGCATTTTAAACCAGTACATATGCTATTTTTGCAGAAAGCCCAATATTACTGTTGGATAAAAACTAACAATCACTACAGTATCATTTAATACAAAAGGAAAACATTATAGTCAAGCGTCGCTTAACAACAAGGCTACGTTCTGAGAAATGTGTTGTTAGGAGATCTCGTCGTTGTACAAACATCATAGCGTACTTACACAAACCTAGATGGTATCGCTTACTACACACCTAGGCTATATGGTACTAATATTATGGCACCATTGTCGTATATGCAGTCCATCACTGAGCAAACTGTCGTTATGTGGCACATGACTGTACCAAGCCTCCAAAACCAGTGAAACCCAAGGAAGAAGCTAGAATGTCTCCTCCCATTACTGGTACTAACCTGATGGTCCAAGCACCTGAATTCTATTTTCTTGGCCCACAGCAGCATAGTGTGGGGCCCCACAATTAGCATATATTATGAGCAGTGATGATCCATTACATGAAATGATACACGACTACACGGCCTGATTTTCTCTTGGAAAGGCACGCCCGTAGGAGACAATTTTCTAGTAGTTGGGCTTGATTTCATAACCCAAGTTGCACTCTCTCACCACTATAACACACAACTCCCAAATCTTAACAGCCTGACCAAATAAAAGCTTCTCTCTTGCTTATGCAAAATCCAAAGTGAATATTCCTGCTCCAACAGCTATCCTCCAAAGAGTGGCTCAGACATCCAGGTGCCTTCCACCTTGTGCCACGGCCGTCTTCTATACTGAGCCTCCAAGGTCCCTACGGAGACCATGGGAAGGGATGAGGCAGTATTGGAAGGTCTCCTAGATACTCAACGCCTTGGCCCAGAAGTGACAGGCATCATTTGTACTTACATCTCATCAGCCAGAACTAGTTATACAGCCCACCTAGACTCAAAGGGTGCTAGGAAATGCAGCCCCCACTTCCCAGCAGCAACTAGGAGCACGAATCTCCTGGTCACTCAGCTATCTCTGCAACACTTCGTATCCTCCAAATGACTCTTATATGAGTCAGCCAGAAAAGGGGTATCATCAGGATGGAGCGAAGCCAAATAGCTCATCTAGAGACTGAAGCCCTGGTCTTGGTCTTCTTGTCAATGTTCAGGAAGTACACGGATTTTCTGTTGTAGGGGGCAATACCTCACAATTATCAAAATCAGTGTGAACGTAACTGGAAAAAAAATCAGAAGCAGGTCCCCTGGGTCGGGAAAGTAGCATTCCAATGAGGTTCAGAGAGGAGAGAAGTTAGGCAGAGCCAGACACAACAGGCATGGGAAGATAACTTGCGTCCCGAGGCAGTCAGGGACAGGACTTGATCAAAGGGGCTGTTCTTGTCATTTGAGCAGTTCTAGCTATCTCAAGAAGGCTGCAAATTAGCACACAGGTGGAGGCCCTAACCTAGATCCGTCACTAACTAACCACCAAACTAAGTGGAGAGTAAACCTACATCAATAACATGGTGCACTCCCAGGAGATAAATGTAGCGTACTCTACTGGACCATATCCCAGCCTAAGGTTTGATACGACAGTAAGTGACATCAATTACAGCATCCTGGGAGAACAGCTTCCATGGTCAAAATGTTTGGGAAGGCATGAGACAGTTACACAGGTTTCCTTCCTGCAGGATGGCTGCATCTTTGATATGTTCACAAGCACTGTGAACCTCCAGGAGGGAGACTCAGCACGCACTTGAGAAAGGAGAGGAGGCTGCTCTGTGTAAATACACTCCACACACACAGTAAGTTAGCTAAAGTCATGGCTACGAATTCTGCTAAAGTAGAGAAATGGGCACTTCAACCAAAGGAGTCAAGGCATATCTAGAAGGGGTTTCTTCCACACACACAAAAAAGAGAAGACATGTTTTGTTCTCCAAATACTGGAAGTAACCAAGCAACTGACCCTCACTTGCTGAATTTGATAGTTCTACCGAATTCAAGACTCTCATCTTTCAAGATGAATGATGGATGCTAAAAAAAAAAAAGCTGGTCCTTCTCTGGGCCACAGGCACAGAGAGATGACCACCACCTCTGCTAAAAGCAAATGGGATGTCCCTCAAAAAAGGAAACATAGAATTACCATATGACCCAGCAATTCCACATCTGGGTATAGACCCAAAAAAGTGAAAGCAGAGACTTGGACAGATATTTAGATACCTCTGGTCATTACAGCATTATTCAGAACAGCGTAAAGGCGGAAACGACCCAAATGCCCATCGACAGATGCATGGATTAACATAGCATGGTATATGCATACAATGGAGTTTTAACCTTTAAAAGGGGTGTTCTGATACGTGGTGCAACATGGATGTACCTTGAAGATTATGTTAAGTGAAGTAAGCCAGACACAAAAAGACAAATACTGTACAATTCCACTTATATGAAGTATCTAGAACAGGCAAATTCATAGAGACAGAAAGCACAGCAGCAGTTACCAGGGGCTGGGGGAGTGTGAGATGGCCAGTTATTGTTTAAGGGGTAGAGAGTTTCTGTTTGGGAGGATGAAAAAGTTCTGGAGATGGATATTGGAGACGACGGCACAACAGTGCGAATGTACTTAACGCCACTGAAATGCACACTCAGAAGTTAAAACGGCCAATATTATGTTATGTATTTTACCACAATTTTTTTTTAAAAGCCAATGAGATGCTCCCGCCCCTCACGGCCCATGGCAGTTTTCTTTCACGACAGCGTCCACTTGTTCTTGCTCAGGTTGAAGGCCTGCCTGTGGTTCTCCTGCAGCCCACTGAATCACCCAGGCACTGGTGACACATAACCTCCAATTCAGACCCACATAGGACCACAGAAAACGGCACAAGGAGATGGAAAACAAAATCCAACCCAGCCTTGACTTGTTACGAGAACGGGAGATAGGAAGTGCTTGATTTCACATCTGCGATCTTCCCTAAAACACACGTAGAACAGTTCAACAGTCCCCCTGCCTTGTAAGCAATTTTCTAGAACAGCACTGTCCGAGGGGACCTTCTGTGATGAGGAAAATACTCTCTCTTTTCACCGTGCCTGTTGAGCTCTTGAAATGTGGCTAGTGCAAATCAGGAACTAACTCTACCTTGCTGCATTTTAACTACTTTAAATGTAAACAGCCACCTGTGGCTAGTGGCCACCGCAATGGACAGCGTGGTTTTAGAACTTTTACAAAGAAGCCAAAGGGACAGATTCATATCTTTTTGGTGGAGATGCCAAAAAGCTGTCAGGGGTAGGGATCAGGAAGGCAGGAGAGGTGGCGGGGGTAAGGGAGGGTGTCTGTTTAATCCATAAACCCATTTATTAGAATCGGATATATGAAAACATATCCTTTGTCAAACCTATGAAAAGAATTTATTAGTTATAATGATGTGCTGAGAAATGATTTATTCAAGACCAGGCCAAGGTCAACCAAAGGAGCTATGTGGTGCAGCTGAAAACTCTAGGCCATTGGGGCCCAGAGAAAGAACAAGGGATGTGCCTGCTGTGTAGCTCTGGAATTGAAAGCCCAAGATTCCTAACAGAGTGAACCTTCACCGGCCACCCGAGGGCAGGGTCGTGTTAGCAGATGAGGGCTTGTTTTACACACACAGCCCCCACCCCAGAGAAGCAAAGCCACTGCGCACCAGTTTTTCAGAGTTGGCACCAGGAGGCTATAGTTGTGCCTAATTGCACAAGGGACATTTAACCCTTCAGGGAAGAGTCTGTTGAAACTCCAACTTTGGAGGAAAATGAATAGAAGTGGAGAAAACAGAATGATTCCAGATGAAGTGGGCTTCTGAACAACTTTTCTAAAAGATGTTGTGCTGAATAGTACACTCAGAGTGGTCAGAAATGTCAAGAGGCTGTTTTCAATGGGCCCAGCTGCCACTTGTTTGAACAAGCCTGACACCCCGCCCCACTTCCAGCTGGGGAGATTTGCTCTGCAGAGAACAGATCCATGTTACCTCCAGCAAAGAAAAGATAGTAAGAAATCCAGCTTACTACTTCAGCATGGCATGGCCAGGGTCTTAAAGAAACTCCCCGTTTACCTTCTCAGATGCTTCTAGGTTTAGGGTAGGCACGGCTACTCTCTTTTCACTGGTGAAGAAACCAAAGAGCAAGGACTCCCAGGTAATTACGCTCTCGCGTACAACACTTATGAATGTCACCCAAGTGCCAGAGGCCTAGATTTTAAAGGTTCGATAAGGAAAACAGCCAATCAATACTCCATTCCCCACCTAGAGAAACTCTTGCCAACCGAAAGTATTGATTTTATGGCTGGATTCTCATGGCACACTTATTACTGTGAGCTTAGAGATCTAGTGTCCCATCCCAGCAACGGAGGAGACCCTGAAGCCCTGAATGCTTGTGCCTTGCGGGATAAAATCTATCTGCCACACTGGTGCTAGAGCACAGCCCTACTGTCAACATGTGTTGGTGGATGGGAATTAAAGTGTGCAAAAGAACACTGGCGCATTTCCAAGAAGCACCCCCCCACACACACACATACACACACTTACATACTCTCAATTGTAACACACCAACTCCCACTCTTGGGTGCAGAATGGAATCACCTGGGAAGCATTAAACAATCCTGAGGCCTCAGATTCTCATGTCGCTGGTCTGGGATAGCCCGGGCATGGGGAGTTTTAAAAGCTCCCCAGGTGATTCTCATGTGTAACCAGGGCTGGGACCCACTGCTGCAAGGGACATCCAGGAGGGAGGAAGTAAAAGTTGGATAAGTGGTGGGCAGGGAGACTGTTTCTTGGGTCATCTGATGTCTAAGGAGACTGAAGAATAAAGAGGTCTAAATGCCAGTGTCTTCTGTTTTCTTATCTGTAGAGAGTACAACGCTGCCTACTGTCCCCTGCCCAAAAGGCAGGGCGGTCCCGTCGAAATAGCGGGACGTCAGGGCATGCTAGGATGGGGGCGGGGGGGGGGGGGGGGGGGGGGCGGGGGCGAGGATAAGGAAAGCAGGCAGGAGCAGGGTGGGGGCGAAAGAGGCACCCGCCTCACCTGCATCGTAGAAGGCGTCGAGCACGGCCGTTTCCCCGAAGTCGAGCTCCCCGAAGGGCACGGAGGTCAGGTGGGCGCCCTCGGCCTCGCAGGCCCGCAGCAGGCACTGGCGCGCCCCCGCCTCGGGGCCACCAGCCGTGCCACCCTGGGGGCTCTCGCTGCGCACGTATACTGCCCGCAAAGCCCGCTGTGGCCCGCCCTCGCCCCCGCCCCCAACGCCCTCGGCCGCCCCGTCGGGCTCCGCCGGTGCAGCCGCGCCCTCGCCCCCCGGAGGCAGCGGGCATTGTGGAGACTCGGCCGCCGCCCCGAGCGCCCCAGCAGGGGCAGTCCCGCCGCCGCTCTCCATGTGGCTGCCCTGCACGCCCTTCCTTGGTCCCACCTCCGCGCGAGTGGCTGGCGGCTGCGATCGGCGGGGTCCCACAAGCAGTCCCGGCACCTGCTCCTGGGGCGCGGGAGGGAGCTGGGGGCGCGGGAGGGAGCTGGGGACCCAGCGCGCGCCGGGGGCCCCGCGGCTGGCAGGTGATGGAGGAGCCCCTCCGCTGCGGACAGAAGCTCGAGCCCCACAGACCCCAAGCGCCCTTTGAAGGCTTGGGGGGGAGAGAGGCGGGGGCTGGGGACGTCAGGACGAGCCGAGGGCGAGGGGAGGGCTGGGACGGGTGGCGGGGCAGGAGCGGGCAGGGCGCCCCCTGCCGCGTCCCCTGGGCAGCGTCCGGAGAAGGGCGGATTCATGCATTGCAGGATTTTGTTGTTGTTGCTTTCCCTGCAGCCTGACCAACAGTGGGAGCCCCAATTTCTTTTTTCTCAAAACAATTTGAGGCTTTTCAAGCAGAGTTAAAAACTCTTTCAAGGCGCTGGTTGGACATAAATATTCAACTCCAAACTCAATAGGAAGGTGGTTTTAACCAGAATTGAGCTGAGCAGATGCTTATTTAGAACGCCTGATTTTGCATTCCTTGTCCCCAGTTGCCAAGATCATGGGCCTCCTGAGCCCAGTCCTGGGGACCCGCTCATCCTGACTTTCAGTGTGACCTTGACAAAGCACCAGGATGCACCAGCAACAAACTTTGTTTAAATAGACTCCACGGAGGCTGCCTGCCCAACCTATGCAATGCTGTGAGCCCAAAGGGATCGTCACCCTAGATCTTGCCCACCACACGATTTTAAGCCCAAATATTAAAAAGTAGTATTACCACTGCAGGTAGTACCTGAACTTAAAAGATGGGATGCACTAGACGTTGTCACAAGGCTTTGGGATTTTTTTTCATTTTTAATTGTTTTATTGAGATATAATTCAGAAATCATCCCATTCACCCATTTAAGTTGTTTTTAGTATAGTTACAGAGTTGAGCAGCCATTACCACACTCAGGTTTAGAACATTTTCATCCTCTCCCCCCCAAAACCCAGTACCCATTAGCAGTCACTTTCCATTTCCCTCCCCAACACCCCTCAGCCTTAGACAACCACCAGTATACTTTCTGACTCTGTAGGTTTGCCTATTCTGAACATTTCATATACATGGACTCATACGTGTGTGGACAGAGGTTTTCATTTGTCTTGGGTATAGACCTAGGAATGGGATTTCTGGGTCATATGGCAACTCTGTGTTTAATCTTTGGAGAAATTGCCGCTGTTTTCCACAGCAGCTCCACCATTTTACATTCCCACCAGAGCATACCAGGGTTCCAATATCTGCACGTGCTCGCCAACACTTGTTATTGTCTGTTTGATTATAGCCATCCTAGTGGGAATGAAGTGGTACCTCATTGTGATTTTGATTTGCACCTCCCTAGTAACTAATGAGGTTGAACATCTTGTCATGTGCTTATTTGCTATTTGTATAATTTCTTTGGAGAAATGCCCATTTGGAAACTTTGCCCATGTTTAATTGTGTATTTATCTTTTTATTATTGAGTTGTAAAAGTTTTGTTATGTATTGTGGGTACAAGTCCCTTATCAGATATGTGATTTGCAAGTATTTTCTCCCCTTCTGTGGGCGCTCAGTTTCTTGATGGTGTCCTTGACAGCACATCACAAGCCATTTTGACACAAGTAAAATAGGACTTAACCTTACAAAACAACAATTTGGCTTCTCTTCACGTTTCGGTAATAATACAGCCCATCCCTCCACCCCACCCCCAAAAGAAAGCAGAAACTGCCAGTATAAATCTTTGAAGAAATCCTGCCCTAATTCCAGTCCTGGTAGGAATTAGGAACTTCACAAATGACATCAATGTGCACCCTCTTTTGTGGCCAATAAATGGAAAATAGGCTCTGAGGAAATCTACAAAAACACACAGACCAGAGTTGGGAAGAGCAAAGCTAGGGAAAACTTTCAACACCTCTAAGATTTTTTTTTAATATGATGCTATAAAAGGACACATTCTTTGCAACCTTGTAACGCATAATAATAGTAATTTTCCTAATGTGCCTGTTTGAGATTATTCCAATGACTGGCACAGCCTTCAGAGGGGCAAAGGTGCCCATTTCACAATTGCTTACCAGTCTTGCTGTTGTCCCCACTTTGGTCTTCCCACATTCCTTCCAGCTCTCACTGGGGTTCTGCTGACTAAGGCACACAGGAGTTGTGAATTCTGGCTTGAATAGTATCTGCGTCTAAACACAAACACTGCTGAATAAAGAACCCAGTATTTACTCAGCTAATGAGCGTCTCCCCGGCAGTTGGCACACACAGGCCACCTTCTCATTGTCTCCAGTAATTTGCACACCTGAAACATGCCCCAGCCCCTTCTCCCAAGGTCCTTCCTGCCTCCCCGCCAGCCCCGCTGAGGAGAAAATTGCAAAATGCTGGATTAGTCTTTTCTGTTTAGTTGAACAATTGTTCCATTCTTACCCCTTCCTTGCCTCTTACTAAGTGCATGTCCTGGAAACCCCTTTGCCCCGACGCAGAGATGTCATTTGGACTAGAACAGTGGATTGAAGAATAGAGTGGAGGCACTGTAGCTAAAGAGTAAGATTAAATCTAGGCGTTTTTCTCATTTCCTTTCTTTTATTTTACACTTGTTACTCATACCAATTGTGGTCAAACTAGTTAGTTCTTTGACTCATTCAACCTTGTAAAAAATATTTTAGCTACCATGCATGTGGCAGCTTCATTCCTTTTTTCATTGTACCCAAGGGCCAGTAGCAAATAGTGACAAAAGAGAAACAACCATGTTGCACAATATTATATGTATGTGCTGGGAAAACGTTAACATATACAGTAATTCAACAAGATTTATAGAACACCTATTCTGTGTCAGGCACTGTCCTTGGTGTTGAGTATGTCATAGTGAACAACACAGCCAAAGTCCCTGCTGTCACGTTAGATGCAGATGCTGAGATAGAGAGAGAGATGGATATGGCTATAGACCTGTGTATGGATGCTATAAATATTGTATGGACATAGATTATTGTAATCTGCCATAAAATACAAGAAAAATAAACTGGATGGATGAAACTCCTAAGAAGTGTTAAGCATAGACTGTATGTAAAATGCTAGCTTATGAAATATAGGTGAAACTCATATGTTTTAAGTATATGTAATGAATAAGTAGCTTGTGAGAAAGGTGGACTTCATAAGATGTATTAAAAATTATAACATATTTCCAAGACATACTACAGACGGAATATATGATGGACCAAACAAGAGTGTTACTTATAGATAGATAGGGATGGAAAGACCAAGTCGTTAGGTATGAGCATGAAATCTCTGAACTGACAGTTATGTCACCTCTAAATAGACCACCCATTGGTGGCACGCAGTATAGTCCCATTCTCATCCCACGTGTCCTCTACCTTCTTGAACATACGGAATATGGTTATAATAACTGTTTGAATGTTCTTGTCTACCAATACTATCATCTGTTTTATTGCTGGATCATTTCTATTAATTTTTCTCCTCATTGTGGGTCATATTTTCCCACTGTGCCTGTCTGGTAATTTTTTATTAGATGCCACACATTGTGAATTTTACCTTAATGAGTATTGCAGATTTTTGTCTTCCTATATTCTTTTCTTATTCTTCTCCTCCCCAAAGCCCCCCAGAGCACAGTTGTATATTCTAGTTATGAGTGCTTCTGGTTGTGCTATGTGGGACACCACCTCAGCAGGGCCTGACGATCGGTGCCGTGTCCACGCCCAGGATCCGAACCGGCAAAACCCTGGGCCGCTAAAGCAGAGCACACGAACTCAACAACTTGGCCACGGGGCTGGCCCCTTATAAATATTCTTGAGCTTTATTCTGGGACACAGTTAAGTTACTTGGAAACAGTTTGATCCTTTTCAGCTTTAAGTGAGATGGGAGCAGCTTTTAGGCTAGGGCTAATTAATCCCCTCTACTGAGGCAATCCCCTCTGAGTACTGTCCCCAGTGTCCTGTGAATTACAATGTTTTCCATTCTGGCCAGTGGAAGCAGAAACTATTCAGGCCCTATGGGACCTCCATGGATCATTCCCTCTAATCCATTCAGGTGGTTCTTTCCCCAGCCTCAGGAAGTGTCTTTATACACAGGTGCTGGTCGCTACTCTGCTGAAGATTCCAGATCTACACATCTCTGGAACTCTTTGTGCGGCTCTCTCCTCTCCGGTACTCAAACCGTAGCCTCTTTGGTCTCCTTGGACTTCCAGCGCCATCTACTCAACTCAGGAGACAACTGGGCTCCCTTTCTCAGCTCTATGGTCTGGAAACTCTCACGAGGCAGTAAGCTGGGAAATTGTGGGGCTCACTTTGTTTGTTTCCCTTTCTCTGGGATCTCTGTCCTGTGTTCTGCTTGTATAGGATTTTTGCAACTTTTTCTGAAAAAGTCTGAGATTCTTTTAGGATGAAAAGACTTAAAAGTTTTTTTTTTTTTTTTTTTAAAGATTGGCCCCTGGGCTAACAACAGTTGCCAATCTTCCTTTTTTTTCTTTTTCTTTGTTGCAGGTGCTTCTATTTGTGGGACATGGGACGCCGCCTCAACGTGGCCTGACGAGCGGTGCCATGTTCGCGCCCAGGATCCGAACCCTGGGCTGCCGCAGCGGAGCGTATGAACTTAACCACTCGGCCACAGAGCCGGCTCCTAAAAGTTTTAAAATGGAAAAGGAAAGCACTTCTCCCCTCTCCAGTCTAGGCCTGCTATAGGCTGACCACTTATGGCAGAAAAAGGTGGAGCAAAATTGGCTTCTTCTCTCCTCTTCCACCTTGCTAGGCACCTGTACAAGGTGGGGGCTATGTAGCAGGAGGATCTAAGACAACCCCACTGATGGCTTTCTTGCGCTGGGACCACATGCGGTCCCGGGGAAACACATACCCTTCGCCCCACAACCTCTGGGAGTTCTGGCTGCTCCCATTCAGCCCCTCTTTCACTGCAACCATTTGAGCATCCAGCCAGCCATCTCACCCTCTAGATTTCTGAGGTATGGCTCAGACACTTGTCCTCTATGTCCTGAAAACTTCTTGGGACATTTGTAGCAAACTATCTTTGAGTCCTTTCCCTAGGCTCATGGTAAGTAGTAGGCAACACTCCAACACCCTAATTGGCAGGAACTCACCAGCACACCATTATGTCCCCCAAAATACTCTTCTAATTGCCAATTTCCTTTTCTGGGAATGTCCAGCCCCACTTTGAAGCTGAACATTTTGTTTCTGGTGCAAGACCGTCCAGAGTTCTCTTTTCTTTCTGCCATCAACTTTCTGCTACCAGTAACATTCCAAATGGTACCTGCTTCATCAGCCTGGGGCCTGGAGTGAAGATGGTGGTAACATGAACCAGAGCTCCCACTTGACTAACAATGGACATTGAACAAAAACTTGAAAGAGATGAGAGTGTTAGCCATGCAAATATGTGCGGGAAGAGCATTGCAGGCAGAGGGAAGAGCCAGTGCAAAGGCCCTAAGGTACCCTGGTATGCTCAAAGAAGAGTAAGGCCAGTATCTCTAGATATTTAGAATTCCATCATCTTACTTTTTAACAAGCTCTAGTTTCTAGAAAGTTCTTCCATATATTTAAATGAAATCTTCTCTTGTAACTTCTACCCATTGATTCTAATTTAATAATTCTTCCATATGGCAGCTTTCCAAGTACTGCTGTTAGGTCTTCTTTTTTTCAGGTGATACCCCACCTCCCAGACCCTTCAATCATTTCTCCATGACATAATTTCCGGGCTACTCACCACCTTGATGATTCTCTTCTAGAAGATTCCCTATTTGTCTCTATTTGCTGTTGTGTGTGTGCAAAAGACTTTAAAATTAAACATTTTTATTTTTAGATAATTGTAGGTTCATATGCAGTTGTAAGAAATCATACAGAGAGATCTAGCATACTCTTTAACCAGTTTGCCCCAATGATAACATCTTCCTAAATGACAGTAAACTATCACCAGGATATTGACATTGATACAGTCAAGATACAGAACAATTCCATCACCACACAGATCCCTCCTGTTGCCCTTTGGTTGCCACACCCATCTCCCTCCTCACTCCATATACCTAACTGCTGGCAACCACTAATCTGTTCTCCATTTCTATAACTTGTCATTTCAAGAAAGTTATATAAATGGAATCATATAGTATGTAACCTTTTAGGATTTTTTTTCACGCAGCATAATTCCCTTGAGATTCATCAAAATTGCTGCATGTATCAGTAGTCCATTCCATTTATTGCTGAGCACT
This sequence comes from Equus quagga, assembly GCF_021613505.1. NCBI lineage: Eukaryota > Metazoa > Chordata > Mammalia > Perissodactyla > Equidae > Equus > Equus quagga. The sequence continues at coordinate 107,927,813 of NC_060276.1, read as the reverse complement.
ATTCCATGGTAGGGATGTACCACAGTTTCTTTAACCATTCACCCTTTGAAGGACACCTGGGTTTCCAGTTTGAAGCTATTATGAATAAAGCTGCTATGAACATTCATGTACAGGTTTTTGTGTAAGCATAAGTTTTCATTTATCTGGGATAAATGCCCAGGAGTACAAATTCTGGGTCATATGGAAGTTGCAAGTTTAATTTTTTAAGAAACTGCCAAGTTGTTTTCCAGAGTGGCTGTACCATTTCACATACCCACCAGCAATGTATGAGTGATCCAGTTTCTCCACATCCTTACCAGTATTTGGTGTTGCCACTTTTTTATTTTAGCCATTCTATCAGGTGTGCAGGAATATTTCATTGTGGTTTTAATTTGCATTTTCCCAGTGGATAATGATGTTGAACATCTTTTCGTGTGCTTATTTCCTATCTGTACATCCTTCTTGGTGAATGTCTGTTTATATCTTGTGTCGATTTTCTAATGGGAATGTTTGGGTTTTTACTGTTGAGTTTTGAGTGTTCTTTATATATTCTAGATACTAGTCCTTTGTTAGATATGTGGTTTCAAATATTTTCTCTTGGTCTGTAGCTTGTCTTTTGATCCTCTTAACAGGGTCTTTCATAGAACAAAAGTTTTTAATCTTGATGAGGCCGAATTTATCCATTTTTCCATTTATGGATTGTGCTTTTGATTTCAAGTTAAAGAACTCTTTGCCGGGGCTGGCCCAGTGGTGCAGTGGTTAAGTTCTCACGTTCCGCTTCGACAGCCCAGTGTTTGCCAGTTCGGATCCCGGGTGCAGACGTGGCACCGCTTATCAAGCCATGCTGTGGTATGCGTCCCACATATAAACTAGAGGAAGATGGGCATGGATGTTAGCTCAGGACGAGTCTTCCTCAGCAAAAAGAGGAGGATTGGTGGCAGATGTTAGCTCAGGGCTAATCTTCCTCAAAAACAAAACAAAACAAAACAAAACAAGAACTCTTTGCTTGGCTCTAAAGTCCAAAGATTTTCCTCCCATGTTTTTTCCTAAAAGTTTCATAGTTTTGCACTTTACATTTAAAATCCATTTTGAGTGAATTTTTATAAGGTATGAGCATTAGGTAGAGGTTCATTTTTTGCCTCTGGATGTTCAACTGATCTAGTATCATTTGATAAAAAAGCTATCTTTCCTTCATTGAATTGCTTTTGCTCTTTTGTCAAAAATCAGTTGGGCATATTTGTGTGCATCTATTTCTGGGTTCTCTATTCTGTTCCAATGACCTATGTATTTATCCCTCCACCAATAAGCTGCTGTTTTGATTGCTGAAGCTATCTAGTAGCCCTTAATATTGGATAGCGTGATTCCTCCTTTATTCTTCTTTTCCAAGATTGTGTTAGCTATATTAGGGCCTGTGTTTTTCCATATAAATTTCAGAATAAGCCTGTCTATGTCTACGCAAAACCTTGCTAGCATTTTGATAGGAATTACATAAACCTATAGATCAATTTGGAAAGAATTAGCATCTTTATTATGTTGAATCTTCCAATCTATGAACACAGTATTCCTCTCCATTTATTTAGACCGTCTGATTTCTTTCATTACAATTTTCTAATTTTCAGCATCCAAATCTTATACATATATATTAACTTTATACCCAAGTATTTAATTTTTTTAGAGTGTAAATGGCATGGTGTTTTTAATTTCAGGTTCCACATGTTCATTGTTAGTATGTAGAAATACAAATGTTTTTGTGAATTGCATTTGTATTATTACATGACCTTGCTGAGCTCACTTACTAGTTCAGGAGGTTTTTTGGGTTTTTTATTGGGATTTTCCATGTAGACAATCATGTAATCTGCAAATAGGGATAGTTTTATTTCTTCTTTCCAATCTGCATGCCTTGCATTTTCTTTTCTTGCCTTATTGCTATGGCTAGAAGTTGCAGTTCTATGTTGAAGAGGAGCAGTGAGAATGGGCCTCCTTGCCTTGCTCCAATCTTAGAGAGAAAGCATTCAGTCTTTCACCCTAAGTATGATGTTAGCTGTGGGTTTTTTGTAGATGCTATTTATCAAGTTAAGGAAGTTTCCCTCTATTTCTTGTTCACTGAGAGTTTTGATTGTGCACAGGTATTGGATTTTTTTTTCCCAAATGCTTCCTCTGCATCAATTGATATGATCATATGATTTTTCTTCTTTAGCCTATTGATATGGTGGATTACACTGACTGATTTTCAAATGTTGAATTTGCATACATGGAATAAATTCTACTTGGTTGTGGTGTATAATTCTTTTTATACATTGCTGGATTTTATTTGCTAATATTTTATTGAGGATATTTGCATCTAGGCTCATGAGATATGCTGGCCTGTTGTTTTCTTTTCTTTTCTTTTTTGGTACTGCCTTTTCCTTGTTTTAGTATCAGAGTAATACTAGCTTTATAAAATGATTTGGGAAGTATTCTGTCCTCTTCTGTTTTCTGGAAGAGATTGTGTAAAATTGGTGTTACTTTTTAAAATATTTGGTAGAACCCTCCAGTGAAACCATTTGGACCTGAGATTTCTTTTTCAGAGCCTTTTAATTACAAATTCAATTTTTTAATGGTTATAGGACTGTTAAAATTGTCTATTTTATTTTGGTTGGGTTTTGATAGTTTGTGGGTTTTGAGGAATTGGTCCATTTCTTCTAAGATGTTGAATTTATGATTCTAAAGTTGCTCCTAGTATTCCCTTATTATCTTTTTAATGGCTGCAGCATCTGTAGTGATATCCCGTTTCATTCTTGATCTGGTGACTTGTGCCTTCTTTTTATCTTTGTCAGCCCTGTTATTTATTCAAGTAAATATAAATATTCAAGTCTGCTGATGAGCCCATTAAAGATGTTCTTCATTTCTGTTACTGTTTTTTATTTCCAGCTATTTGATTCTTATAGTTTCCATCTCTGCTGAAATTATCTATCTGATCTTGCACGTTGTCTACTTTTTCCATTAGTGCCTGTAACATAGTAATCATAATTATTTTCAATTCCCTCTCTGATACTTCCAGTAGCTCTGCCAAATCTAAGTCTGGTTCCAAGGATTGCTTTGTCTCCTCAGACTGCTTTTTCTTGCCTTTTGGCATGCCTTGTAATCTTTTGGTTGAAAGCCAGAACATATTATATAAGGCAGTAGATACTGTGGTAAATAAGCCTTTAGTGTAGTGATTTATGTTAATCTACCCAGGAATTGGGCTGTGTTGAGGTTTGTTGTTCTTATGGACATCAGAAAGTTTGAATTCCTCTAGTGATCTTTGTTCCTTCTCTTGGTTTTCAGGCTTCCCTTTGTGTCATCTCTTGCAGCTCTCCCCGCTGTAGTCCACTGTTGTTATTCCTGGAGGTTCGTTAGTGTGCTAGTGGGGCATGGAGGGGGGTGGTGTTGAATATTCTAAGCCTCAGTTTCAGGGTTGTAGTCTTCACAAGGGCTTCTGCCCCTCCTCCAGGGATAGAGCTCCCCCCAGTCTCTTCCCCCATATGCAGTGTGTATCCAGCAGTGTTCTCAGCCATCAGCCTTGAGGCCCCTCTCCCTGCAGATTAAGACTTTCTTTAGGTGAGATGGGGGACTGGGGCTGGGTGGAATTCCCTTCCCCCAGCTGCAGTGGTATTTCACCAGTGCCCGCAGACCATGTCCTTCCCCCTGCAGAATAAGCCTTTTGTTCCCTTAGGGAAAAGGTTCTGATGGATTTCTCAGTGGCTCCTGAGCGAGCACCTCCAGTCTGCACCATGAGTTTTCTCCAGTTTTTCCCTGATCTTCCCTGTAAGAGCCAGGTGGGGTTCCTGGAGGAAAAGCCTGCAAGAGGGTGGGAACCTCTCTTCCCATGAGCTTCACACTCTTAAGTTAGTCCTCACTCAGCCTCCAGCAATTTGTTAAGTTTTCCAGCTTAATCTTCCTATCCATTTCTATGGCATCTGGTGGCTTCTGTCCCTGGTAAGCAAATGCTCAGGTCCCGTTTCTCACAGAAAGTGCCTCTCTCTCTCCAGATTTTGAAATAGTCATTTGCTTTGCAAACTCAGTTCTAATTTAATTTCCAATCCGTCCAGATTTTTCTTTGTAAGCATGGGAAGGATGTCTTGTAACTCTCTACATCTCCAAGCTGAAACTGGAAGCCCTATTCAACTATATTTGACCAACAGAAATGTCAGTTGCATATGGTTCAATCTAATAGACTATGGCATATTTCCTGGATAATGCACCTTGTTTTCCTGCAGCCACAGTCTAACTAGAGATTTCTGGAAAGACTGCTATGGGTTAGTCTACACATAACTCACTGAGAGTGAGATGATCCCTCCATAACAGTGGTCCTCAAACTTGAGTGTAAGTCAGAATCACCAGGACGACTTGTTAAAACACAGATTGCCAAGTCCTTCTCCGGAGTCTCTGATTCAGCAGGTCTGGGGTGGGGCCCAAGAATTTTCATTTCTACCAAGTTCCCGGTTGGTGATGCTACTATTGCTGTCCCGAGGATCACACTCCAAGAACTCTCTGGCATATCTTGGAGGCCCAGGGCTTGTCTACGTGTCCTACTTATTCATCACTTTAAGGGCAGATGGTCAGCCCTGAGAGGCAGCAGTTAGGTTCTCAGCTGACCTCAGAGAAGTTTCAAGATTAAGTGTCAGGAATATGCTCACCCTTGAATTTATTCTTTCTCCTATGTCTTAAAACAAAGGTAGCCATGGTTTTCTAGTAGTGGATGACAGTCTTAGAGATAACAGTGTACAGACTATGTGAACTTGTTTTAAGACCATCGTGATGCAAGCACGCTCCTTAGGGTCCAGGTGTTGGCTGAGACTCAAGTACAAATAAAGTACCTCTGAAGGCTTTCTTCAGAACTGCTTTATGTCATGAATCTTCCCTAATGCTACAGTTTTGTGCACAGACTTTTAGTAAAGGTAAAACTGGGCTGCTCAAATGTATAGAATAAGTTCCATTTGGCATCAGTCACAATCATCAATTCATCTCCTGAGTCAACAAATATATATTAAGTGCTTACTATGCACCTGGCAAGTTTTTAGGTGCTGGGGTTACAGCAATGAAGAAAATAAAGTCTTATCTTCATGGTGGTTTCATTCTAGGGAGGGGAGACAAAACAGACGTGTGTGTGTGTGAGAGAGAGAGGAGGAGCGGAGAGGGAGAGAGGGAGAGAGGGAGAGAGGGAGAGAGGGAGAGAGAGAGAGAGAATAAAGCAGGATATCAATATCAATATGGGGAGTCAAGGGGAGGATCGAAGCTAAAGTTGCTCTTTTATTTTGTGGGTCAGGGATGGCCTCTCTAATGAGGTGACATTTGAGCAGTGGCTAGTCAGAAGAGATCCAGACCTGACACCCACGGAGGTTTAGGCAAATACAACGTTAGTCACTTTTGTATACTAATGTTAATTCAACTGTGTTTATAATCAGATAAAAGTTATTCTTGCTAAAAATCTCACACTCCACTTCTAGGAATTATTTTAATAAATTGTAAATGTGGACATAGGTTTATGCCCAAAGATATTCATTACAGCTTTATAACATTAAAAAATGGAATTAACCAAAAATGCCCTTCTTTCCCCAACCTCCCTAACCTCAAGGCTCCATTGGGCACCCGTCCTCTGCAGTTCCAAAGCCCCTGGACTTCTTTCTGTGGTCGTGTTCTCAGACTGTGGAAGACTCTCCTGCTTACCTGTCTACTTCCCCCTACTTGAGCTCCTTGAGGACAGGGGCTCTGTTGAATTCAGCACCTATCATGGTGTCTGGCACATCTTCAGCACTCAATACATGTTCGAGAAAAGACTGGTTAAATGCTCTTTGGCCTATCTATAGATAGAATAGTATGCAGCCATTACAAACCATGTCTTTGAAAACAATTAATGACAGAGAAATGATACTACTAAGTATAAAAAGCAGACTATAAAACTATACACACAGAATGACTTCCATTATGAGACACCAGAATAATTGAAGACTACATCTGAATGAGATTAGGATAATTTCTGCCTATTTTTTTGGGTTTTTTTTTTCACTTATTTTCATTACTATCTAGCATTTCATTGTATGAATATAACATAATTTTCCTCATCTGACTGTTCATGGACAATTAGATGGCTTGTTTTCCTTGTGTGAAATAGTATCTCTCAATAACCTTTTGATTATCCATTCCAGTAGACTTGCGAATGTTTTATTTTTTTTTTAAAGATTTTATTTTTTCCTTTTTCTCCCCAAAGCCACCCGGTGCATAGTTGTATATTCTTCGTTGTGGGTCCTTCTAGTTGTGGCATGTGGGACGCCGCCTCAGCATGGTTTGATGAGCAGTGCCATGTCTGCGCCCAGGATTCGAACCAAGGAAACACTGGGCCGCCTGCAGTGGAGCGCAAACTTAACCACTCGGCCACAGGGCCAGCCCCGTGCCTTTCTATTTTTTGTTTCCTACTTTGGATATAATACAGTATTAGCTTCACAATTAAAAAAAAGTAAGTTAGGTAAAAATCCTCAAGGTGACTGGGTTCTCCATTTGAGCCCAGTCATCACTCTGGTTCTGTAAACCTTAGAAGATTCATTGGTAGGACTCTCATCAACAGGCCCATCCTTAGCACGTGGTGTCCCCTGTTACCTTGAAGGTTCTCACCCTCAGCTTCGTCCTCCTCCTCACCACCGCCCCAGATTCTCAGCACTAGATGCATCTCTGTAAAAGTAGCTCGGTTCTACCTCCAGGCCTGACGTTCTCCCTCTGAGTCTTCTCCCCTCTCAATCCATGTCCTTCTCCTCATTCCAGATTCCTTCCCTCCGAGGAGACTGCCCTGATTGAGAAGAAGCAAGAACATTTCTTGAGCACGTCTCAGGGCCAAGGAAGAGGGATGGGTGGGTGTTTCATGAAAGTGTCCAGTGCCTGTTCATCTCTTCCTTTCAGCAGTCAACAGGAGAGCTTCAGTCTCAGCCAAGTTCTCAGTTCTCTCAGATTGAGATTCAGAATAAGAAATAGTCAAGAAGCTTGAAGCGAATCCGCTCCATTTCTCCTAAGACATCTGTTTTTCTTTTGGGGAATAACCTTGGAAATGTTATTGGTTTCTTCATGGTTTTTCTGCTGGCTTCAGGATGGCCTTATCTGCTTGGTTAATTTAAAAACTGGTTTGTAAACCCCTTAATACTTTTTTTGATTAATAGATACCATAATGAAGTTTTGCATTTCTAGGGCACTTTTCCATCAGAGAGGTCAAAGCTTGCCAACAAACCTTAGTTTCCTGGAGGACTAGTAACATTCCATAGGCGTGAAAGGGAAGGGAAGCATTCACGACTTAAATGATATTGCTATATCTGCATAATTTAATTAAACTGGCTGCCATTTAAAGAGAACTGCCCCATGAAGCTGGTTTTCCAGGAATTCAACTCTTCTTTTATTCAGTTTTTTCCTCTATTTTTTCCTCAGAAAATTCTAGCTACAACCTACTAGGTTACCTTGTTCTATTGTTTGGTTGAAATATTTTATCACCTATTGCTTCAACAGGAAAAAAGGAATAGTCCATTTTACTTGAATTCTGAATTCACAAACATGATGAGCACACGCTGTCATTTACAGGAAGGGGCTGTCCCCATAGCCACTTCAATTTGGGACCAATTAAAAAGACATGAAATAAAACCCCCTCTCAGGGACCTGCATCTACTTCACAGATTCTCCTTGGCTTCAGGGCTGCCTTCTCCATGTGCTGGGAACCAAGCCTTGGTGACCCTAGGGACAGAACTAGGAATGACAGCAATGGTTCATCACCTTAAGAAACACAACCCCTTCTCTGTCCTTACACCACTGACAAACATTTATTTCTGGCCAGGAAAGAGTTTTCTCTACCTTGGCCATTGTGTTTCCTCATTAGAGCTAATTTTGGGAACAGCATCTTCTTCCCCAGGCTTAGGCCATAAGTGCCAAGCCTTCCCCCTGTTGGATGCTGCAATTAGCCATGCTGAGCACCTATCGCCCACGCACGCGCTGCTTTGTTACAATTCTCATTTGTACAAAACCGAAGAGAAAAGCTTTTCACTAAGCCCTCTTGGTGCTAAAACATCTTGACATTAATTTGTGCTAAAATAACTAGAAGACTAAAACCTAATCTAATACAAAAAAGAGACCACGATGACCTCGGGTTACATACAAAGGCCTTTGTGGGACCTGGGGATTATTTGTATACAGATCGTGGCAACTGTGAGCGAGCAATAAATTACACACCCTGCGGTTTTCCCATCAAGGAGCTGGTTATGAAAGGAAATAAAACCCCATCATTAATAACCAAAGACACATATGTGACTATAGATACAGGTTGTCTTTATGGGAGAAAACAAATCATGTACTTGAGTATGCTGTCTAGAGGGCTGTGTATGAATAAAAGTGGCTTTACACAATTATTCGAATAATGATCATTTAATGATTTTTGCACTAAAAAAGAATTTAGACCTAGCTAGAATTTTCTGCTTAAATATGAATGTAAAATTGAACAATTTTAAAACAGAATTCACAGCCACAGATTTTAATGGATTATTTCTGTTCACTTGGGAAAAACAGGTGAGGGGGCACTATATTCCATGTCTTCTGAAGACATTTATATAAGAGTAAGCAAATTGTGCAAAATGGAGAAAAATGGTTTGAATTCCAAGAAATCATTCCTCTTGGACCATGACAACTTTGAACAAAAATATTTTCACAAAATTTCATTTTAATCATCTTCTTTACAAAGCACAATACTTAAGACTTTTCTAAATACAACTTTAGAAAATGAAGCAAAAAAATAATCTCCATAGATGCTGGTCAAGTCCATGCTGAATGCAAAAGGATTTTTTCAAAAGTGATACTTCCAAGCTTTTCAATATTCTTGAGGAGTTCATTTCTGTAAAGAGTGAAGATGTTGGCTGTTCGGGCAGTGGCCTGTCCAGTTCCATGATCTAGAAGCTTCTCGCTGGTTAGCCCAAGGGGCAGTAATGAAGCTGGATCCGCCAACCTCTCCTTCTAGAATCACTTCTCCCTCTCTTTATACAAAGAAAGCCGGTGGCCTCTATGAGGGAAAGATGACAGCCCTCTACATTCCAGGTCGCCAGTGCCCCACGAGGGCGCTCCAACCTCTCAATTTAATTATTAACAATCCCACTCTGTATACACATTATATAAAACTATATCATTAGGGATTTTCATGATGAGTAAATGAGAAATCCAAACGTCAAAGAATCCAATCCTCATTCTTATATCAGGTGGTGGGAAATCTCTGAAGGCTTCAAGTTTAACATAGAAAAGCTTAGAATAGTCAAGGGGCCCAGGAATGTTTTATGCTGCCCTTGGAAACTTGGCGCTCCTGTCCCCTGGCACACTGAGAGCAAGGCTGCTAAAAAGGCAATATGTCCAGTCATGGGAATGAAGGACAGGAGGTTTCTTTCTTTACACACTCCCTTCCCTTAACTATGCCCCCACCTCAGAAGACCAGGGTGTCCAGGCTCTACAAACACACTGGAGGAAGTAGCGGCCTCAGCAGCAAGGATGAATATGGAGGAAAGAGGAAGGCGGGGGAAGGGAGAGGGGGAGAGAAAGGAAGAGACATTTATCTGTAATCCTTTCGATGATCAATAACACATGGTGTTTTTTTTTTTTTTTTTGCAGCACTCCATTGTTATCAATTCCCATTCTTTGTGGTTGTGCAAATCTATTAATGTTTAGTAGTTTCAATCTAAAACTCAGGAAGTAGACAAAGCAGCTTTTTAGAAACACATAAAACATCTTCAAGGGCCATTAAGGGACCACTCCCACCCCCCCAATCCCCAAACAATCTTGCAATGCAGTATACCCCTTATTTTTAGCTAAGGATGAGAAAATAGTTACATAGTCTAAGGCTGAACTGTTCATTTGCTACAGAGATAAAGAGAACAAGCAAACACCAGTTTCCTGGGGATGGAAAAAAGTAATTCCATAAATGCAAGAAAGACCCAATGGCTACACTTCAACAAGAGCCTCTCCCCATTCTCTTGGACCTGAGGAAGGGGTTACAAGAGAGCAAGGCAAATGACATTATGTGAGTACAGTTTAAACAATAACACACACAGATAACCCAGTGCAGGAAATAATACAACTTTCCCCCCCTTGTTTTCATTTGCATTTTACTTTTATTTATTTTTGCTTTAATAATGCATATTCTGTTCACTCAAAAGGTGCAAAGGACAGAAAGCAGGGGTTTAACTTAGCTGATGAAAAATCAAGCAGGGGTGACATTTCTAGTTTCATGAACAACCTAAAACCAGGAGAACTTAAAAGTCGCAGCTGGTGCCACAGAGCACGCCCAACTTCACAGCTGTCTCCTCTTAGGACCTTTGGCTAGGGGAGAGAAGCTTTGAAGACAGTGGCCTCTAGTGGACTTTGATAAGTGGCTAAAAAAAATTTTTTTTTGGAATCATGGTAGCTGCATCACAAAAGCTCCAATCAAGAGGGTGGTAAAAAGAAGGCACAGATCATCGCAAATACCAGATTTTCTCTTTCTCTTGTTGTAAATATACCATCATATATAAGCTAAAATTTATCTTAGGGTGGTAGGGGTTGCTGGCAGGAGAAGGGACAAGCTGGACCTAAAATTGCATATGTAATAGAATCCTAGAGGGGACACAAAGCGAGGCAGCTTTCCGCCTGAAGCAAAAGAATGGGACACTTGCTCCGGACTATGTGTCATACAAACACTGGGGGAAATCTGTGACAAAACACGATTAAAAAAATCATAAAATTATAAAGCTTGTAAACGAATAATCTGAAATTACATTTTATTAATGGAAAATATCATCAAAATAGTACCACTATGGACTAAACTGCCTGAGTTTTCGTTTCGCATGAGATCTCATAGTAAAAAAGCCTTTAGCACAATTTGCTCTAAGTCACAACCAGTGCCAGACCCAGGACTATACCATGGGGAAGAGTCTCCTCTTGGATGGAACTTGTGTTGTGCTATCAAGACTTTTGTGCTAATCTTTCAAACAGGGACATGTTGAGGCAAACCTTTAATCTTTTGGCACAAGGTTATTTTGGCTGGGGCAGAAAATTTGAGTCTTGGACTCAGGATGAATAATGCAACATTTCATTTATCAAGTATTCATTTTGATTGAAGAGCTTTCTTTATGTCATTAACTTCCATCTATAAAAGAAAAACAAGAGCCAAACAAAATCATAATGAATTGGCTGGTCGGATAGAAGCTGAAAGATAAACAACCTGGTTGATTGAAAGAAAATAATTAACCTGAGAATTTTAAAGGGGAAATGGGTAAAATGACATCTGACTGAAGAGTTGATAACCACGCCAGAAATGACATAAACCTAGCGAACAGGCACGCAGATGCGATGAACTAGCATATGGTGGATATTTTCATTCTCAGGCTACCAGTATCTAAAATTTGTCAAAAACAGCAATAATTCCAGTTTCCTGGCAGAGGGGGGAGCAGGCTTCCTGACACGCTGGACCATTCAGCAGTGTTGGAAGGCAGCTGTGGTTGGGCCCTAGGGAGTGTCTATTAGTACCTCCAAAGTGATGATGATGACAAGCAGTCAGCTATCCTTTCTTTAAGCAGCATGGGCCCCAATCACCACCAAGGGCACCAACTAGATGAAAGCTGAAAGTCTGCCTTTGGCCATTTGCAACTCCCACATACTCTCCACCATTTGGTAATGGCTGAGTTGGATTAGAGCCTAGAGGGAGACACGGCTCTGATGCCCTGGCAGGACTGACATGGTCATCAGGGAGAGGTAAAGAGATGAAGAGAAAGCGCCAAGTGTGGACAGCTGTGGTCCTTGGAGTTCCAAAGACTGCATGACAGAAGCCAGCTGGCAGCGAAGTCCCCCCCAGCGCCATGCCCTCTGGCAGTTACTATAATGAGGCCTCCAGAAACTGGGGGTAACTTTTCACGGAGGAGATGTTTCAGATAAATTCCAAATGAGAAACCCAACTGCGGGCACATTTACTAATTCCTTCCTTCCCCAAGACTTCCTGGATCCCAGGAGAGGATGTGAAATGAGCCTACATGATTCTAAGAAAACTGCCACAAGAAGCGAATCTAAATCTGCAGGAAGTTACAATTATTTATTTTCAAAATAAAGCCCTGACTCTGTTCCCACCTCTAACTGAGCCTCTTATGGCAATATAGGACTCTGAGGGACCCACCTGCAACCGAAGCCGGATTTTCTTCTCTTCATCCAACTCCGACAGTAACTGCTTAAACTCTCGTCTGAAAAGCAAATGGCAATGAAATTAAACAAATGCCCAGAGTTCCCCAATAAGAGGTAAGAAGTCTCTTATCACTACAAAACCCAACCGATCCTTTTACAAAGAAAATGTGGACAAAACATTATATTTTCTTTGCATTGTTATTACTTAAAGTTTGTTGCAGGTGGCAAGGCTTGCCATTATTTCTGGGCTCCCAAAATATGTAGCTCTCAAATAGTAGTTCTGAAATGACCTTTGAGATCCTTCAGTCCAAGCTTCTCCTAGAAGGACAAGTGGAGAAACTGAACCCCAAAGAGGTGGCCTGACTTGCCCAATGACTAGACTCCAGGTATCCAGGCTCATGTTCTGTTGTATTCCCTCTAAGTATTCCTTTATTACAGAATCACTGGTCTTCAAATGTACTTACGTAATAATTTTCATTGCAGACACTTTTACTACTCCATATATGTTTCCTTTATTTTCACCGAGTTTTAAATGACTAAAAGGTTACTGGTATGTTTTCACAGATTCTCAGAAAATCCCACAAAGAGTAATACTTGAAAACTTGAAGGTAATGTAAGTAAACCTACAATATGGTCATCATGTCATGGAGAAAGTAGATGGAGTTAGAACACACAGTCTGATGTCCTTTCCAAGATTAAATGATGAAGGAGAACAAAACTAATCATCTTGCAAACTCAGGGTTCTATACTTAGGACACTGCCACCATCCCAACTCTGGTCAGAGCTATGCTCCATTTTACCGCATCAACCACTCCATCCTACATGTACATGTTTACAAACTGGATTGGAAAATCAAAAAACAAGGACTGTAGAAACAGCACAATAAATAAGGTCAAAGTTACATTGCATTTTCTCACTTCAGATGAGCACCATGATGGTCCCTATACTTGGGCCAGTGTCTGGGCACTACTGTCAACATGTTGGGCTCTTTGACATTAACCAGGTGTAACTCATTACTGTCTTTATTCAAGCACACGCTATGTACCACCCCCTCAGTGGGCACTACTTAGGGCTTAGGAAAGAAGCAGAAGGTGAGATCCTAAGCAAACAGCACGACTCCAGGAAGACTATGGCAGGCAAAGCCTCAAGTGGTCCAGGCTGGGGGAGTTAGTTGGGGAAGGCAGTGCAAAGAAAAGTCACCAAGTCTTGAACTAGTAAAAAAGGGCCTAGGTCCTTAAGGAAGAAGGAAGATGGGGGCATTGATGGGGAAGACCCAAGGCAGAAGCAGGGAGGTGGGAACTAGCACACTTGAGCTGATGGCTGAGAGGAAGGTGACACCAAGAGCTAAGGTAGGAGACTGGAGGCGCAGGGCATAAAGGCCAGGCTGAGGAAGGCAGCTTTGGAGAGGGGCCGCTATGACATGTTGATTCCAGAAGACGTTGGTTGGGGAAGGACAATTCCAGCCAACTATGCTCAGGCTTCACATTGGGGGAACATGGGGTGCAGCAGCTCCAAAGCACTGGTGGGTCTTTACTCTGAGGCAGGTATAGGCCATTTCAGATGTACGCGGAGGTTCCAGGCACCTCTCAGAGGGCCCAAAGGGCTGAATCCCTGGATCTAGGCCAGTCTGACCCAATGATGGTCTTGTTCAGAAAGCTGAGAACCAGTGCTCTGGGGCCATGAGTTACTGTCTAGGCAAGGGATACATGTCACCTGGACATGGATGGGGCCTTTGGGTACCCAAACCTATAACCTACAGAGCCAGATAGGAGTTTGGGACTTTAAGGCATTAGGGGCAGCCTGGCTAGCCACAGGAGACCCACTGTAGTTCCATCCTGCTGGTTCTGCATATCTATCTGATAGGCCCCTTCCAGGTAGAGGTAAGGCCAGGGGTCCCCAATTTCATATGACACTTCCCAGCCTGAGTGGAACAGAACCTGAATAGAGCCACAATGCTCAAAGTGAGTTCCATGGAACCCTTGTCCTAAAATGCTCTAGAAAAAAAGGGCTCTGTGATTAAGTATATTTGGGCAACACTGCATATGCTATCCTCTCCATCTTCTTGATAGATAGAAAGGCTCTGAGAAGAAATTAACTTTGTTTACCCAACTATTCCCAAAAGTATCTGATCACAAAACACTTCAGGACCCTCCAGCCCTGTTGGGGGAGGCAGGTGCCGGGGCTTCTGCCAGCTGCAGACGTCCCCCCGGGCGTGACTGCAGGTCTCTGGCCCCATCGCCCACTACTGCCCTGGGCACCTCCCCATCTAGAGGGCCTGGCCCCAGGGATACACTGACTGTCCCGGCTGCCCCGTGTGCCATGAACCTGCCCAGGCTGTTCCCTCTGCTGGAGGGCTCGCTCTGAATCTTACTCAGGAAACACCTCCTTGAGGTGCCTCCCACCGCCGATGCCCCTGTTCCCTCAAGAAAGAGTGAACTGATCCCTAAACTCTCTGAGCCTCAGTTTACTCAGGTAAGTACCTCTCAACTTCTAATCCTTTCACAATCTTAGGCACTGCATACGGCATCCTGAGTCATATTTACATGTGGTATTTATTTTGACTTACGGGTCCTTCTCGCCATCTAAGTGCTCCTTGAGGGTTAGAGATGTGGAGAGAGTGTGTACGTAGACATGCACGGAGAAAGCCCCCTGAATCTCATGGTGAGAACATCTTGCTGAGTGTAGTCTCATGTTGTAAGATTCCCTACATCTTTTTCATACATTACGGGCCCTACATGTAAGCCAATTACTTCATGGGGCAGCTAATTAAAGAAACTGCAATTTTTCTGATGCTAGAGGAAAAGCTGCCTGTTGGGCTTATTAAGAAGTGGTACATGTGCACACTGTACTTTATGGGGATTTAAAGAGCTTTCTTTTTAGCAGCCTGCTGAGCGTGCCACTCCTTGCAAGTGACTCCTCTCGCACACCTGGTGGCCAGCCTGTGCCCTTCCTGCATGCAGCAGATGCAGTTTATACATGGAGCTCAGCTAAATGAAGCCTCTCAGGTCTGCACCCACTCCCACCCCCACTGCCACCATCACCGGGGAGGCCAGCCCCCGCTCCAGGCAGGCTGTTCCCCAGGCTTGTAGCACTAGGCCCTGGCCCAGTGGAGAGCAACCCGGGAGGCGGTTGAAGGCAGGTCCCCAGACACTCACTTCTGCTGGTCCTTCATGCTCTCGATGATGCTCCTCAGCTCTCGGACCTGCGTCCTCAGCTCCTCCACGGCTGCCTGGCTGCTGGCCAGAGGCTCCATCTTTGGTTTTCCTTCCGTGCCGAACAGAGACGGGGAGTTGGCTCTGTGTCCGGCTGTTCCCAAAGAGGACGACAGGGGGGAGGGTGCCACCGAGGACAGAGGGGCTGCCCCGCCACCACCACCTGCAGCCATGGTCCCTGGCTTGGGCGGCAGGGATGCTTTGTTGTCAGACACCTGTGCCGAGGGAGGGCAGAGATCAGGCCAGGGATTCGTGTTTCGTAAAAGCCCGCTCTACCTCACTGTCCCCGCCTCTCCACACACTCCTCACTCATTCCTTCACCCACACGTCCCCAAGGGCCTACTTGGTGCAGACATCCTCCCTTCCAGGGTCTTCCCCTCTGTATCTTAAATTCGGTCAGCTTTCTGGACAGGGAGTTCCTACCTGGTTTAATGTACACATCCAGAGGCCCACCTACTTGCTAGGCTCTGCAAACTCTGAAGTGAGTAAAACATTTTCCCTGAAGGAGCTCAGAACTCAGTGAGGTGCAGACAGACCAAGCAACACACCGCAGGTGAGGGAGGATTCTTACACAGAGAGGTAAGCACACAGAGCTGCAGGAGTAAATGAAAGGGACCAATCATCCTGGAGGGCAGGCATCAGGGAGGAGCTGACAGCCTCGTCCTGGAGGAGGAGGACTAGGAGGCGGCCAGGAGAGAGGAAGGGAGGTTGGAGAAAAAAGTTCTAGGAGGAGGAACGCGCAATGCAAAGGTGTAGACACCAGAGAGCAAAACATATTTATGGGAAGCAGCCATTCACAGGGCTAGAGTGTCAGAGGGGGCGGGGAGAGGCAGGACGGGAGGGCTAAGGCTGGGGAGGTAGAAGGGCCTCATGCAAAGGGGTAAAAAGATTGCACGCCAAGCTAATGATCACTCTGGCTGCAGAAAGGCCTGAAGGGTGGCAGGTCTGGAGGTCGAGAGAATTGCTGGGAGACTCTCAGACAATGAAAGCTAGAAATGGTGAGGGTTTGACTTAAGCAGCGGTCAAGAAGATGGAGGGAAGACAGCTTTGAGAGATGCAGCGAAGGCAGACTCATCCAACCAAGAGATGCAGTCCCTGCCCTCATGGAGCAGATACCCCATGACTAGGAGGATGTGGTCCCGGACAGGCTGTAGGGGGTGAGGAGGCACTACAGATCTAGGGCCATGGGTGGGGATGGAGGAACTAGGCAGTGAGGCTGTACCTTTTATGGGAGGATGAACAGGTTGAAGGCCCAGACAACACTTGCAGTTTTGGACACATTGAATTTTAGGAGCCCGAGGGATAGCCAATGGGACATGTCTAGGGGGCAGAGCCAATGACTAAAAGAGTGAGCTGGGCCAGAGAAATCACCGGGGAAGTGGAAGCCATGGGAGTGGATGACATAGAACTAGAAAAGAAGAGGCCCACTGATGGAACCTGGGTGGTTTCCAAATTGAAGAGGTGGGGAGAGAAGGCAGAGCCTTTGAAGACTGGGACAGAGTGCTGAGAGAGGGGGTGAAGCCAGCCCAGAAGAAGGGTCTGGATTATGGAAGTCCCCTGGAGGAGAGTTTCCCATAGAAAAAAAGAGGTTGGATATGTGGGTCAAGGGTGCTGAGAGGGAACCTAGGGGAGCCCATTTGGTGGCGCAAGGGACTGAAACCTGATCAAGACAGGTCAGCGTCAGAGTGAGAGGGGAGAGGTGCGGCCTGCAAGTTTAGAACTCTCCTTCCAGAAACTTGGCTGAGGAAGGAAGATTGGGGGGGGGGGGGGAGAGAGAGATCAGAGAGAAGCATCAGGAGGAGACAGGATCAAGGAAAGGTTTCGTTTACTTTCAAAGGGGAGACCCTGGGCTGGATTATGTGCTAAGGGGAAAGGCCAGCAGAGAGCCAGGCTGAAGATGGAGGAGACAGGCAGGGGAGGCCTGACGGGGAAGCGTCCTGAGGAGGCCAGGAGGGCACAGGGAGTGGCACAGTCATGGGCGGGAGGGAAGAGGGGCACGTGGCAGGCCTAGGGGAAGGTGAGATCATAGGCAGGTGGGGAGGAGGGCAAGTAGCCGACAGGATGTTGGGGGATGAGTGACGGGGCAGGAGTTGAGGCTGGTGGTGAAGCCGGGCAACGCAGCAGGGACTCCCTCCAGCAGCATGTGCTCAGGGCAGGAGCCAAGAAGGGGCTTGGCTAGCACGGTGAGGAGGCAGAGTCTGGATTCAGGCTGTGCTACAGGGAGAGACTGGGCAGAATGAGCCAGAAGCAGATGGGCCATCATTCCCAGCCTCTCTGCTCGCCTTTTCTCTGCCAAGTTACCATTGAGGAAAAGCGCTTTCTGCTGCCAGGGAGAGCGATCTGCCATCCCGTGCTTATTGCTAGTAGGAGTTCTAGTAAGAGGGAAGAGGGACCGACATTATGGAGCACTGGTCATATGCCGGATGTCGGCTAGACAATTGAAACGAGGATCAGTTGGCACACACGGTTGACTGAGCAGGAAACTGAGGCTTAGGGAGGTGGTTGAGAAACTCCCCAAATCTCACAGCTAATAACTGGCAGAGCTGGGATTCCATCTCCTCCCCATCAGCTGGACCCTCGAGCCTGGAACCCTGACTGTGGCTGCCTGAGTCTAAAGAGTCATGGTCTCCTGTCCTTATTTTCTTCATTTCTTTCCTATTCTTGGGTTCATACTTTTCCCCATTTCCCACCCTGCATCCTTATTACCTCTCCCAACCCACCACTGTCCTCACAGTGACTGACTTCCAGGCATTTCTGTAATCAATGCTTCTCTCAGCATTTCCTACATGACTCGCTCTCCTGGCCTATTTCAGCTAACACGTACTTTTTGAAGTCCTCACAGAGTACAGGCTACCATATTCCCTGACCAAATTAGTTCAAGTGGAATTTCTAGAAGCAATAAATAACATGAGATGACAACTCCAGGGAAGTGAAATAAGCTAATGGAATAGAACTGCGCAAATCAGAAACGTGAAGAGCTGCTGGCCACCAGCAGATGTCACTGTAGAGACACCCGAGGGATGTCAGAGAGAAGGCAACTATAGGTATACCCATAGTCACCAGAAAGAAGGAGTCTAAATCCAATTTCTGCAAAAGGAATCCTTTTATAAAGGAAGGATGCTTCAGTTTTGTGCATAATTACAATTGATCTGTTTTATAGAATCATATTTTTGCTTACTGTATCAGATTTTTAAGAAAATCTATACATGTAAATTCTTAAATCTATACTAAGGAAAATCCCACATAACCTTTGATTTCTTTGTGTTAATTCCTGCTTCAAGTGCCTTAAAAATGACTGTAGCTTTATGCTCTTAGGCAGAAGGCAGTTGCAAATGTTTACAGAAAATAATTCCAATTGACTGGGTTCTCAGCACAAGAAAAAGGAATTTTAAGATCTTGGGTTTACATTCATAGAAAGAACAGAACTTGTACAGGGGACCCTTCAAAAATCACACGCAGTTGCTAAACATTATCTTCTTTGTTTCTCACAAGCCAATAACCTAAAATAGCTATATCATCCCCTGGGCATGCAATGAAAGTAAAATGTTTTTAGGCTCTAAATTTATCCTAATAAATGAATCCAAACCAGCTTTTCTTTAAGAGACCTCCATTAGTTATTCAAATTCATGAGCTACCAACCATCATTTGTGACACCACCAGTTTTGAACATAAAAGTCAAGATCTGTGGGCACAGGGCACAGCACTTAATATATTTAATGTATTCTTTCCTGACACCTCCAGGGTTTTTAAACTGTTTGGGTTGTGGTGCTGGTGATGGTGGTGGTGTCAGCGTGCAAGGGCATTTATGTATGTGTCGTTGATGGCATGAAGAGATCAGATCACAAGAGAAAACATAGGAAATCAACAATTGAACTTGTATCTCAGGGATTCTGCCCAATTTTGGTGACTTTGTAACATGCTTCAGGGATTTTGATGGCTAAAGTAATCACTGTCACTAAAACTTGCGCTGTTATAACGGACTGAATGTTTGTGTCCTCCCACATGCGGAAGTCCTACCCTCTGCTGTGATGGTATCTGGAGGAGAGGTCTTTGGGAGGTGCTCAGGTTACAGTGGTGGAGCCCTCATAAATGAGACTGGTGTCCTTAAAAAAGGGACCCTAGACTGCTCTCTCATCCTCTTTCCGCCACATGAGGGTATAATGAGAAGTTGGCAGTCTGCAACCCTGAGGAGAGCCCTCGCCAGAACCTGACCATACTGGCACCCTGATCTCGGACTTCCAGCCTCCAGAAATATGAGAAATAAATTTCTGTTGTTTATAAGCCACCCAATCTATGGTGCTTTGTTATAGCCGTCCAAAGTGACTAAGACATCAGTTTATGCTTGTTGGGTTTATAACTCATCGTCAGAGCATACACGAAAAGGCAGGGATCCCATGCTGTTGGGACACCCTCGCCACGGCTAGTCACTCACTTGGGATATGGTAACAGTCTTTGAAGTTTTCTTTGACGCGTCCACTCCTCTGTGTGCAAGCGAAACGTGCTCCTCTCTTTCTTCCTCAGGACTTGGGGAGTCAAAGATATCAGGGCTTGAAAGGGAAGACTGGAGAAAGCCAAAAGAAAATGCTTTTGTCAGAATCATACCTTAGCTGACATAGCTTTTGTTAACATAATGCTGTATGCTTTTCAGAGCACTTGACACTTCTATTTTGTTTGTCTCCTCATTATAACTCTGGGAAGCAGAAAGAGGGCTATTATCTGTGCATTAGAGAGAGTGGCAGAACTAGGACTGAGAAGCAAGGTTTCCTATACCAGGGATCTTTCTACCGATGCCCATCAGTCATTTCATCTGTGCAAACATCTGTCATCCATCTTTTCCTGCCCCCTCCATCCCTCAGAGCCTACCTCCTCTCTCTAAACATTTGCTACCGTATTCCAAGCACTGAACTTGGTACTGCACTTAAAGGTGACATGCCAGACACAGTCCCTTCTCTCATGGGGCTGACAGTCCAGTGGGGAAGGACACACAGGTCAAAAGGAGGCTGCCTCTAACCTCCTCCATTCCCTCCTGATCTTTTTCCTTGAGCCTTTGGCAGGACCGCTAAATCTGCTGTAAACTGAAGTGCCTAAAAGAACTTGTCTGAGAGGAAGCTGTTTCCAGGGGCACGGGATCCGCAGGCCTGTGGTCAAGTGACCAGCGCCTCCACAGCCCTAGAGCACAGCCCTGCCTGCCAGCACAGCTAACTCACATCTAATTGGGTACCTGCTGCCAAATCTCTGCCCTCACTGCTACGGACAATCGACATCCATTTTGGATTCTATCATTGCTGAGGTCTATTTACAGAATGGCAGCATCTTTTGGTAAGATATGAGAATAATACTCCTACCCTTTCTGCCTCACTGTGAAGATGCAAAAGTTGGATGAACATTAACCAATTAACTGGAATTCACTTGGTCATAAATGATCACTGTACTAGAATTTCCCTATTTTAGGTCAAAGCAAGTGAAAATAAGAGTTCTCATGGCAAAGAATCTTTTTTAATGATGAATCTCCAGATATATCTTTGGCCGAGCTCACATTCAGCCTCCCCTCTATGCCTTCTACTCCATGATAGGAAAACAGTCCTATTGAAAATCACCACTTGGCATCATTACAGAAAAGTCATGTCTACAAATACTATTTTTTTCTTCTGTTTACTCCACTTACTAAGGTAGAAACCTAATACATTTAAGGAATTTTTAAGCAAAGTTTTAAAATTAAGAGGTCTTGTTTGTTAATCTTCATTTAATCTGAAAATCCAATTACCTAGAATAACACCCCCCACCACTAAGCTTTTTTATTAATCTAAGCTTAACTGCTTAACCGCCTTGCAATGTCTGTACCCTTTCATTTTGAGATTTTATTCACAAAGCCTGTTTCCTCCTATATAACCTATGGTTCATGCGCTGCCAATCAAAACTTGCTCTTTGAATCCTATAAACATAAATAGCTTGAACTAGGGTGAGAGGCCCCAGGCTGGGGAGTCACAACTGGTGCATTTCCTCCATCACTCCCTCCAATGGCTTTTTAGGAATATGTCCATATCCACTAATCCCATTTTGCTATGAAAAACCCACAGGTGCTAAAGGGAAGAAGAGTAAATATGAATTCAATGTACAATCTATACAGGGATGGATGGGAATGAAGGGAAGAGCGTATAGTAATTCCATTCCTTGAAAGCACAGATGTATCCTGTTGTTTTAAGTCTGCAAATAAAATTGTTCCATATAAAATGCCAAACTTTGAGTCATTGTGCCATAAGCTTTCTGTGGGCAGGGACTGTGTACATCTTGTTCCCAGATACAGCCTTGGTCCCTGACACAGAGCCGAGCCTACAGGAGATAGATGCCTATAAATATTTGTTGAACAAGTGAATGAACAAACGAGTAATCTAAACACAGAGTGAAGAGGAAATGCCTTTAGCTGGTCCCCCAAAATATACACAAACTCCCAGACATGGGATGTATGGACCAAGGGTGGGGTGGGGGATGGTAATTTGAATTTCTCTGTATTTAATTCTGGATGCCTCAAGGCTCTCTAGATCTTAAAAAGTTGGGAAGAATTTGGAGGGAACACAAAAATGATGAAGGATTTATAGAGAAGAGTTGGGAGGTAGGATTAAAAATTTAAGTATAGAGATACTAAGACGCAAGTAAATGAGTTATGTGTGACTAAGACGCAAGTAAATGAGTTATGTGTATATGAGGCATGTTGGGAGGGGTGTGGAGAGGTGAGGGGGGAGGGGAAAGAAGGCAGTATTGACACAGTACTCTATATAAGAGTGCAAAAGTAAGCCACTTTTTCAAGTCTTCCTCCCAAAAAAGTGTCAATACATAGTTAGATTTGTTTTATACAAAGAAGAAAATAGGACAACTCAAACCACACTTCCAGACTCAGTATACATGACAGAAGAGCTTCAAAGGAAGTGGCATTCTTTTTCTTCTAAATGATGACCCCTTAAGCGAGACCAGTGATGAGGTAAAAGTAGAAAGTGTCCCGGGAAACCTGCAAAAGGTTAATCCCTTGGTGTATCTGGTGAAGGTCAGAGGCCTTAGGCCTGCATTCCCAGCAAGGAGAGGCAATATGATACACGGAGACAGTGACACAGAGGGAGAGAAGGAGAGAGAGAGAGAGCGGGGGAGAGAGAGACAGAGACAGAGAGACAGAGCGAGACAGAGACATTGTTTGTGGAAGGTAAACTTTACAACCTTTGTGGAGGGGAAATTTGTAACCTCTGGCAAAAGCAAAATATGCAATTCTCTTTAACCGACTTTCAGAAAATTTTTCCTTAAAGTAAATAATTCTGGAGCAGCATCAAGATTTTCCTACAATGACATTCACTTCAGTGTTTATAATGAACTTGAAACAACATATACGGCACAACAGTAACAGCACAATGGCTAGATAAACTCTCACATTCGCGGGTTACAACACCTGGCAGCCATTCATGTGATGTTTTGAAAAAATGTGTAATGATTGGGGAGAAAGGTGTACAAGGGGGAAAAAAGCAAGTTCCAAAACAATGCGTACTATGTGATCCCATTTCTGAAGAAATACTTTTATACATACAAATAGACTTTTAAATAAGAGCTAAGGATATACAGCAAGAAATTACCAGTTCTTAGCTCTGCGGAGCAAGATTACAGGTAACTTGCTTTCTTCTTTACACATTTCATTGTTCAATTTTGGTACCATAAATGTGTTAAAGGTTTCCAATAATAAAAGAAGTTATTCAAAATGACCCAAACCAAAAACTTCTATGGGTTATCCAGAATGTTCTGACCGGTCTCTCCTACATGACTAGGTGCCTTGTATGCTTACAGACAACCTCCTAAAGGTCTGTGCAGGGTTCCAGGGAGCGGTGCTGGCAATGTGGCTTTGGAAGAAAAAGGTTCAGACACTGCCAAGCGCTGTGCAAGGGCAGATCTTTCTTTAGAAAGTTTTGTTTTGTTTACAGACCTAAGCAGCCTTGGTCTCCTTTGCCACCATAAAACATGACATTTTTTTCTTACCAATTTCATTTCAGATTCAAACAAGAATCAGTTTGGAAGGAGAGAGAAGGAAGGTGGGAATAGGGGCTGCCCACCTCACTGGCAGTTACACAAAGAATGGGTAGAAAGAAATACTGCTTGATTCCAGAAGACTCTCAAATCACTTTCGGTCAGCAGTGTAGCTTATGACCTACCTCTCCTGGCTTGTCTTCAAATCAGCCATTTGCAGAAGAATCCTTAGCTGGAGTCTCTAATCTATCCTGCTTTTCAGCTGTAGAGAAGTAAGGAGACACTTACGGATGTGAGGGACTGGGACGGAGGCCGCCTCCCTGTGGCTTTTGGTCTGCTTGTGGTTGGGTGACTGAGTTTCTCAGTAGATGACACCACGGAGTCAAAACCTTCTAGGTCTAAAATAAAAGTAAAACAGATTTTTAAGAGCAAAAATGGGAGTGAGGAAAGGTTCTTATGCCACCAGCGCCTCTTTTCCTTAATAATCATCCTTTACGTCGAGATTACACTTCATCATGTATGAAGGCCGTTTACATCCTTGGTCATCTAATAAACTTCGTTAAAACTGAATGAATAATCATTTCCTCCTTGGTTTAAGAAGCTAACAAGGAGGAGAGAAACATGATTTTTCTTTCTCCCTTCCACAGCTATATTCATAAATCTTTAAAGGTACAGAGAGAAGAGTAAAGGAGGAATCTTCTTCCACAAAGTCTGTTTTGGTAGATAAAATATTCTCGTAGTCTCATCCCAAAAAGCAGTTATCACAAGGTACGACATCCATGGGCGAGTGAATGCTGGTCATTGATGCCTAGAGACAAGAGAGGGCAGGCTCCCCCTCTGGCTGTACCGCAACTCTCTGGCCATCAGCTTTCACCCTAACGTTAGACTATAAACTCCCTAGAGATGGAGAGCAAGCTTCTAGGTCTCCAGATAACTCACAGAGCCTGCCACCATTCTGTTTCCAGATGCCTCACTCAATGGAGACCTTATCTTCTTCAGTCATCAGTCTGCTCATTCATTTACTCCATTATGATTGAGCAACTACTCCGTGCCATGCACAGAGCTAGATATTGAGGCTACACCAGTGAGCACAGCGGAAATGAGCCTGCCCTCAGAGAGCTTACATCTCTGTGACTAATATCTTAGACGAATGTAGAATCATTCAGCTGGATCGTCACTGCACCTGGCATGTGACGAGGAGGATGGCCTCTGCCTTTACTTTGCCGCCCTCTTCAAGAAGTGATCAGGCCAAGGGCTTACCTGGTTCTATAGAGTTCTGGGGATTCACAAATCAAGTATAGATGTGGGTGTGATGTGCACAAGAATGGCTGGCAGAAAGGGGCCATCCTGAGACCCATTATTGCTTGTGGCTGGGGCAATGCTATCTCTTCCTGACAAGCAGACCATGTTTCATATGCCATGCCAGGCACTGCCTTCCCAAACTGTTTCCCATTCTCCCTTCTAACAGAGCCCCAGTTTTGTTTCAGGACAATGTGCCCAGCTCCTGGGCTGAACCATGTTTGGTCTAAGCCATTGATGGCAACCCTGCTCCTCTTTGTCTGTGATTGGTCTAGAGGTGGCTGTATAGCCCATTTTGGGTCACTGAGAAATAAAGAGAAGTCTACTGAGAGCCGGAAAAGAGATCCGGCTAGAGAGAGGCAAGTGGGGAGAAGGCCATTTGTGTTGCTGTCCCCTCTTCCTTCCTGCTTGGGATGCTGTTGGGTAAGGACAGCATGCCTGGAGATGTAGTAGCCATCTTATGACCATGAGGAAGGCATGGCCCATACTCTAGGCGATCTTGAGGATATCAGAGCAGAAAAATGGAAAGAGCTTGGGTGACTGACAATCCCGATGAGCCAGTCACCAACCCTAGAAATGACCTAGCACCCAGACCTCTCATGGTTGAAATGAATAACCCCCTATTATTTCAGCTCATTTTAATCAGATAGTCTTTATTAGCAGCTGAATGCATTCTAATTGCCAGAACTACAAATATACTGGCTCAGGACAGAAAAGATAAAAATTAGGTGTTTTTGCCCCTCCTTAATTTGGGGAGAGCTCTTTTGTTGATAGTTATAATAAGTGGTCTGGCTGTGTGACAGCTTTATTCTATTAATGAACAGCCAGGTGCTGTCTGCACACTACTTCCTTCAGTGGAATATGCAAAATCAATCGCAAGTCACTGGTCAGGACAAACCGTTACACGACACCTGGGATTATATTAAGTGACTTTATTCTACCAACTGGTGAATGAATAATTACTCAATGAATTCATAATATCAGGGCAAAGCAAGTATAACCAAAGGTTAACTATCTGCAGAGACAGCACAAAGGAAAATGTCAGTGGTTCTCTGAGGCCAAGGGGGAGCCAGTCAGCACCTGGCACCAGAGCTAGGCTCCTAAAAGGGCCCCACTTCACCAGCTCTAGGGGCTCGGGGATGGCCCAAGATCCCCACTGCTAGGTGGGCCTCTCCAGAGCCGGCTCACTGGTCTGACCCTCTCAGAGACCTTTCTCTTTAAGACAATCTTATTTGCCTAAAAGGTTCCCCTTCAGACCCTACCCCAGGACTCGCCTCTACCAACTCCACGTTGTCAGAAATTGGAATTTCCCATTGTCCACTTGGATTGATGCCAAAAAGCCATCATATGACATTAATATCCCCCAAATTCTTTTAAATCACTTTTTCTCTGATTACAAAAGTAATACATGTGCAATGTATAATTAAAAAAATATATAAATCTGTAATAGCAAAAGAAAGTCAACTATAATCTTACCACACCGAGATAAGCACTATTAGTATTTTGGTATATTTCCCTCCAAGCTTTTCTCTATAAATAGACAGCCTAGTTCACACTATATCTAGTATTGCATTCTACTTATTACACCTAACCTTATATGCCATGACTCTAAAAACTCTTCATAAATATTTTGATTGTTGCATAATCTTCTATGGTATTGCAATTCATGATTTATTGAGTCAATCCCCTATCATTAGTTTCTAAATCATTCCTCCCCTCTGATTTTTTTTTATTATGATAAAGTGCTGCACAAATATCCTTGCATGCACTCTACATAGAATGAGTTTAGCAGGTTCTCCATGCGGCTCCCCAACAGGGAGAAGGGGATAAGGCCCAGGACAGGGAGTCTGCTGGGGTGCTGGATGTGGACAACAGGAGGCACACTGGGGGCAGAGGAGGCTGGTGGAGACGAGAGAGGACACCACACTGAGGAGCAGAGGCTGAGCAGACAGCCAGGGGAGGAGGTGAAGGAGAGAGCTATTAAACGTTCCAGCAAACAAGCCGCTGCTGAGGGCCTTGGCGGGCTGCTACCAGGGGCAGAGAGGGACCACCTAGAACATGGCTCTGTCCAGGAAATGAAATAAGCCCTGGAGGCAAAGCCTGAGCAGGGTGAAGCAATTAAAGAACAATGAAAAGCTAATTGACTCTGGTTCTCCACATTGGCTGCACAGTGGAACCACCTGGACCATTAAAAAAAGCCTGGATCCCATCCCGGGCATTGACTGAATTTGTCTGGGGTGCAGCCTGGGCATGGGTAGGTTTTTAATCTCCCCAGGTGATATTACTATGCAGCCAAGTAGAGAAACACCGCTCTAGCAGAGGCTGGGGGCCAAGGGGAGGGAGGGATAAGTAAGGACTCAATCAAGCAGAGGAGAGGAGAGAGCGCTGGAGCAGGGGCCATCAGGTAAGTGGAGGGTGTTCCAGGGACCGCTGAGTAGACAACCTCCCTTGGGCGAGCTGTCGGGAGTAAAGCACATCAGCAGGTTGGGTCCTCCAATGCTGGGCTGGGCAGTGCTGACCTGGTGTGTGGGGCAAGAGAGATGCTGGAGCAAGTGATCAAAGTGGTGACCGGAGGCTTGGGTGACTGGTGACAGGTCAGAAACACCGCAGCTGATGTAAGAAGGAAGCCCGCGAGGTGACCCAGCATGCAGAGTGGGGTGGGAGAGGGATGTGAGGAGTGAGGAGAGCAAATAGGATGGCCTTGGGCCCCCCTTGGGATGGAGTTGGCACGTCCACTGATGTGCAGGGACAGACAAGCTCACACTCAGGAAATGTCTGCCAGACTCCAGGGAGGACTCCATCTTTGCTCCCCACCCACCCTCCTGGGCCCACTGAAATAGTTAAGTCTACCTGGGAGTTAAGGGTTTAACAAGGTGTAAGATAGCAGTCTGTAATAAACCCCACTTTCAAAATGACTCAGAGGTGGGGTGTCTGTCTCCCGCACTTAGACTGTGAGCCCCAGGAGAGCAGGAACTCATCTTTGTGCTCTCAACGTCTAGTACATTCCTGGGGAGAACATGCTTAATATTCTGTAAATGAAGGAACAAGCAAACAAATGAACAAGCCACTGAGTGAACACACTATCTCGATAAAACTCCGATTCCTGGAGTGTAGCTTACAGAGGTGGCTGCTAGTGGGACATGAGGCGGCAGCTTCAGGGTGGAAGGCAGCATTCTGTGCCACGGCTGCAGAGAAAGCTTGGCTGGCCCATTTCGTTTTACTGGCTGAGGTCTGTACTAACCGCACACATTGAAGCCTGGCCATACTTAGCCAGTGTCTCCACGACAGATGGCCGAGAAGACTGCCTTGTCTGTCACTCAAGTCAGAGGAGGCCCAGAGTCCTGCAGGGGAAGCCGCCCTTAACCTCGTCATGCATAGTCAGCTACGTTTACCTTTCTACCGTTTGAGCTTGTAAAAAGCACTTTTTGGAAACAACAACAAAACCAAACTGCCAGAAAGAAAAAGACACCCCAAGTATGAGGTTTCTTGCTGAAAAGGGAACCTCAAACCCCAAACTGCAAAGCACTTCTGCTTTGACAGTGAAGGGGAAAACTCTTCAGTACTGTAACATAAATTTTCAGTGGCACGGAGCACGCTCTCATGACTGTGGCCATGGTAGCTGAGATTAAGGCAGAATTTCCATGACTAACCCATTGTGGTGCAAAGAAAACGTCCCAATTTTCATGGTGGTTTTGAAATGAATCAGGCTGAAACTTGATATGAGCTTTCTCAGCCTGGCTGGGAATTTTTCCTCTTAATAAAAAATGGTTTTAATGCCCATAAGCCAATCCAAAACTATTAAACTGGCAAATGTTGGGTATTTTTTAAAAGTTAGTTTCATAAGGATGAGAGGCTCTTGGCTTCTGTGATACTTGGAAGACGAACCCTCTGCAGACATACGGGGCTAATTCACGTTGGACATGGAGTCGGCTTGGAAAGGCCTTTGACTCCTCACGGCACATGGAGTTGCCCATTTTCCATGAATTTCAGTCACACCCTATTTAGTTCAATTAGAAAATGTGGGCTCATTTTCCATGGATGGGAGGGATGGTACCAGTGACCACAGGTGACCTAAGGCACATCCATTGCAAACACAGAGAAGAAACAGTCAAAAGTCTGAGACAAGCCAGCTGTCACCAAAGGAACTGTTTGTGAGCTCTTAAATGGCTCTGTTTATTCATTCATTGTAGCTCGATGCTCCGGACTCCAGAAAAAGCCCTAGAATGGAAGTTTCCTTCAGTTGAAGCCTGGCAACGTCACTACCTCCCAGTGTCTCTGGAAGCCATCCCTGCTCCTCCATGCCCCTGTCAAGGATCATTAAGCTGCTGGAACTTCTCACCTGAAACTGCTGTAATCGATTTCTCACTCCAAGCCCTGTACCACTCGTCAGGCTGGCACCAGAGAGAGTTGTGTAAAGTTGAGATCTGAGTATGTCCTTTCACTGCTTGAAGTCCTCTCCAAGTTCCCATGAAATGCTGGTGCCTTAGCAGGGCCAAGGTCCTCATGGTATGGCTGGTGCCCATCACTTTCTCTGTCCCTCAGGTAACTCCCTGTCTTCCTTTCCCTGGGGGCCATCAAGGCTTGGCTCAGCAACTGGGACCTCTTCCAAGAAGTCAGACTACACCCTAAAGGCTAGCTTGGGTGCTCCTCTAATCACCCATCACTCCAATCTCAGCATTTAGCATCCTCCCCTGACATTCCTTGTTGACTTATCTGTCTTCCCCCATGAGCCAGGGAAGAAGCTGTGGCTGTCATCTCTGTCTTTCCCAGGCCTAACAGCATTCCTGGCTTGTGGTGAGTGTCCAATAAATGATTACTGGACAAATAAGTTAAAGGTCAAATCACGCAGGTAGAATTTTGCTTTCCTACATCACTGACAGAGCTGTGGGATTTGGGAACAGAGATCTAGAAACAAAGCTAAAACTTTAAAAAAAAAAAAAAGAACCCCCCCTTTTCCTAAAGATTTAAGATGAGAAAACCCTAAAACCATAGGGTCGCAGGTACCCTCTCTGCAATGAAGAATCATCTCAAGGCAGTCTGGACAGGAGGAAATCTCTCCCCACACGTAAATCATTTGACTAGGGTGGAACATCTGTGCAGACTACAAAGATGGGCTCATCATTAAGGGTCAAATGAACACCTGTGTTAGCTGAGTCACCAACCAAAGAATTCTCCTTTGAGCAATGATTAGCTTTTGCAGGAAAATACGCTCTCTGAAATGTGTAAGGATATAGCAGAGTAGCTGTGGTGTTTCATTTATAATCCAGGTGTGACGTTTGCAAGACATAAGCTGCTGAGAGTAGACAAGTCTGAGCTACTGTTCAGCCACTGTCCTCCATGCGTCACACACGCACGCTCATCTAACCCTCACAAAAACCCAGGCCCTGTAGGCGCTACTCTCTTCCATAAAGGGAGAGGGGGAGGGTCCGAGGTTAGACAACTTGCTTTCTGGTCACAACCAGAAAGTGACTGGGCCCACATTCAGATTCACGTCCATGGAATACTTTCCAGTCCAGAGCACTGGCCGGACGGCAGGAACATTTGACCTTACTTATTCAGCCGACAGTGAATTCTGAGAACTGTTTCCACATCAAGAACAAGAAGAGATATTAGGAAAAGCAATTTTCTTTTGTGAAGAAACCATTCTATGCTCTGATAATAAACTGCCTTGGTTCTATTGTACTCAAATGTGTTTTTAAACAGACAGAAAAAGGCGCTGGCTTCTTTAAGGCAATCTCTGCCAAGAAATGTAAAGAGTTAAGCAAGTTGAGTGAGAATGTTTGGCTATTCGGTGCAAAGTAACTTTTATATGTAAACTTGTAGCTCAAGAATAAGAGGGAGATAAAGATTTATTGCCTCATTCGTTTAATCAAACATTTATTAAGTGTCTACTGCATGCCCGGCATAGTGATAGTTTTGAGAATGAAAGTACAAGCATTCTATATTCGTGCTATCCATTAAAACCTGCTGAGATGATGAAAACCTGCTATATCTGTACTATCCAATATGGTAGCCACTAGCTCCATGTGGCTACCGAGCACATGGACTATGACCAAGTGCAATTCTTTAAATTAATTTCAAATAGTCACATGGGGCTAGTGGCAACAAAGATCTCTATCATGACCCTAAATCATGGTATTTCTTCTCATTTATGCTCAGTCCATTCATTCAGTGCACACTTAGTGAGTGAGCACCATGAGCCAGTCTCTGGGCTAGGCGTGGGGGGAAACAGGGATGAACAAAATAGCCACAGTCCCGGCCCCATAAAGCTTCGAGCCCACTGAGAGAGACACATTTTTATATATATAATTATAAAGTCTGCTAGCTACTAGGAAAGAAAGGTAAAAGATGAAATTAGCCATGATAGCATGGGGACCTAATTTAGATCAGGGAAGGAGGGACATCTTATTAAAGTCTAGCACTGAGGAGAGGCCAAGTGCCTCACCTGGATCAATAACAAGCAATGTTAAGTGGGGAAAAGCAACTTTTCACATTTGCATTCCTTTGAAAACTGCTAACTGCAGGCCCACGGTTGCTATGCAAAATGATTTAATAAATAAATAATATATTTCTTTATTGGAAATAGTAGTTATGCTATTAGTCACAGGAACATAATTGGCACAGCCTTTTTTGTAATGTCATTTGGCAAAAGCGATCACAAAATGTCAATGTGTACACCTTCAGATAGTCCACTTCTAGAAATTAACCCATAGAAATGTTTACGTAAGTGTAGTCCAATATATTTATGAACCCAGGGATCTTCAGCCTGTTTTGCCAGTATACCTCCTGAAATAATTTTGAAAATCTATGTGCCCCCTCACATATCTTAAGTTGATATCTAAAATTTTACGTAACTTTTATTCACAAAGCATAAAATTTCTGCTATATTCTAAATATTATTTTAATATAATATACTGCTCTCTTAAATATATTCAATATATATTTGAATACCACAGCAATTTAACAACCACCATTATTCATTTTAAAAAATCATGAACAAGTTTTTCTTTAACAGTTGGAAATTTTGCATCATTCCTTTCCCTCCCTGAATTCATAT
Organism: Equus quagga; assembly: GCF_021613505.1. Classification (NCBI taxonomy): domain Eukaryota; kingdom Metazoa; phylum Chordata; class Mammalia; order Perissodactyla; family Equidae; genus Equus; species Equus quagga. The sequence goes on along the minus strand of NC_060276.1, from coordinate 107,896,094 downwards.
TTCCACCATTCTTCCACTGCTGAATTGTATTCTAATGTAACATATTTTTATGCTTTTGTTAATTTTGTCCTTTGTTAATTATCTTTTTATGCTATAAAAACATATATGAATTGAAAGTTATGATTTTTTTATTTCCTGAAATGATAAGACTCTAAGTGTAAAATTATTTTCCTTCTGGATTGAGTTATCATTAGAATTATTATTAATATGCAAATAATCAAGACATGTATACACACATACCACACATTTTGATAAACAATTTGTAAGCATAAAAAAGTAGAATTTTATTGGGCTTTTCTCTCAAATACTTCACGCATATACGGATGATTATTACTTAGCACCAGAATGACATGGTTTGGTATCAATTCTATTCCTGTTTTTCATTTTATAGATGTAAGTGCCAAGAAACTGTGTTCACATAAATAGAACTATGTAGGAATGGAAAGAATTTTGTTATCACAGTGTCACTCAATTCTTTGAACTCCTTCCGAGTTATACACCAAAAATCAGACAGTGATGTAGTATCAAGAATTATTTTTAACAATCTATCAACGAACAACTCACTGGGTGCCTCCTTCGATTTTGTTAGAAGCAAAGAATTAGAAACCAACTGACTTGTAAATGGATTTTTTGTCCAGTCAATAGAGTCACTCAGTTTCTCAACTCCAACACCAATCTTAGAATTGTCTCTTAGTTTGCATCAGGGGTTTTTATATCCTTGGAGTGGGCAAGAGATTGGCCACGCCATGTAAGGTGAGAGAGGGTGATTGGGAAAGGAGGGGCGGAAAAGGAGACGCAGAAAGACAGCAGGCCTCTCAGGACATGAGTTTGAAGACAGAGCACATAAGAAGATGACGATGCACTGTTCGTGGCCTGGGGAGTCTCCATGGTCCCCCAAGGTACAGGTAGGCCTGTTTGCGGATCGCTGTCCTAGGCTGCTCTTTGCAGCATTGCTCCTAAATAACTGGTCACGGTAGAATCATACAATGGAATGTTATGCAGCCTTTAAAAGTATAAGGTTTATCTATGTGACAGTATGGAGTATGGAGATTTCTCAAAAAATTAAAAATAGAAATACCATACGACCCAGCTATCCCACAACTGGGGATTTATCAAAAAGACTTGAAATCAACAATTCAAAGAGACTTATGCACCCCTATGTTCACTGCAGCATTATTCACAATAGCCAAGACGTGGAAGCAACCCAAGTGCCCATCAACTGATGAATGGACAAAGAAGATATGGTATACATACATATACGATTGAATACTACTCAGCCATAAAAAAAGACAAAATCATCCCATTCGCAACCACATGGATGAACCTTGAAGGTACTATGTTAAGCAAAATAAGCCAGACAGAGAAAGACAAACACCGCATGATTTCACTCATATGTGGAAGATAAACTAACACACAGGCAAAGAGAACGGTTTAGTGGTTACCAGAGGGGAAGGGGTTTGGGGGGTGGGTATAAGGGGTAAAGGAGCACATTTATATGGTGACTGACAAATAATAACGTACAGCTGAAATTTCTCAATGTTGTAAACTATTATGACATCAATAAAATTTTAAAAATCCATCCATCCATTCGATCATAGAAAGCCTTCTAAAAGTATGTTCAACCTTAACAGTGATTATCTCAAGGAGAGGCAGAGATACTAGGGGACTAGCACTTTCTAATTTTCTGTGTTCTTTCACTTTTTTTAAAGTAAGCACCTATTCTCTATGTAATTGGGGGGTGTGGAGAAGCTCTTTAAAATAAAAATACAGCTGAGTAGATCATGTTTGAAATGATGTCAGATGCAGCTATCAAAATCTTGGTCAGCTGATTTATGTTACATGTTCAAGAACTTGCCTAATTTCCAATAGCAGTAGTCATGGTAAGAATGCAGGCTGATGCCTGGTGCTTCTCTCTGTCTTAAGTGCAGCTATACCAGCTACCACTCAGAAAGTGGCTGTTCTATGTCAGCCACATCACATTATTATGTCTCAATTTTACAACAACCCTCTAAGGCAGGTGGGCGTTACTAACCCTGCCATGCAGAAGAGGAACGTAGATCTTAGAGTCACTCAACCCGGAACTCGCAGAGCTAGGATTCAAGTCAAAGTGTGCCATCTGAGAACCCATGGTTTATCTAACATACCATCCACTTTCCTCGGTGACTGTGGGATTATCTTGCCTCTACATAAGAATTTGCCCTACGAACTCAAACTTATTTAGGATGGCAAACATCCTACCTTTTTACATTTCTCTTTAAGAATTTGAGCAAAAACGATAAGTTTTTAAAAAGGTGAATGAACAATCTTAAGCATTTTATAAAAAGTTCTGTCATAACTATTATGCCCCAAATTGTTAATTACTTAAACTTCCATACGGCCAGCAAATTCTTTATAAGCAAAAATCTTTAGGCCAAAAGAAAACCCTAGATTAGAGCTTAGAAAGGGCCAAATTATCAATTCGAGGTTAAAGGGACTAACAGAACTAAAGGAAGTGAAATAAAGAGAGAAATGAAAGAATAGGCTATTTAATCTTAAAGAGGATTCAGAGGTTACCAAAAGAGCAGTTTTCTCAATGTCCAGGAAACTCAGCTAAAAGAGAGTCAGAGAAACAAGACTGCAAGGCTGAGCTAGGCCCCTTTGATCATTTTATCCAAGCCCCTGGCTTAAAGATGAAACACCAAGATTGAAAGAGGTGCGATGCTGTGCCCGACAGCCTGCTTCAGCAGGATGTGCAACCAGGCAGAGGGCACGAGTTTCCTTTTAAGAGGCAAGACGAATGGGGCGTTTCATCTTATTCAACAGCACTTTACTTAAAGAGGAGCAGTCTGACACTCCTAACAGAAAATTTTAATACATGTGTGAAACAATAACATCCTAACGTCCGGAATTACACAGAAGCTACAATTATACTGAGTACAAAACTTGAGAGGAAATACTTCCTGTCCGAAGCCCAGTGCTCTTTGTACCACACTGGGAGGGGCAAGCTCCGGAACTGCTGGGAGGGCTGGCGAGCCCCCATTCTCCAGCCTTGGGGGGAAGGAAAAGGACAGAGGTACAAAGTATTCAAAGTGCCCTTAAAAATCCGACATTCTGTGAGTGAGTTAAAAAAAAAATCACAAGCAACTGTATCTCTATAAAAAAATTAATCAGCTAATTGTATATTTCTGGGTGGTGAGTTTTCACCTGAGCTTCACCACCCACCTCTCTCTGGAGCCTTTCATTTGCCCCCTGCACTTTTCCTCTCCCCCCACCCTCATCTCTGCAGACATGTGCTGGACCTGTGGTTTTCAGAAGCCACCTCAAGAACTAGTATACGTCCATGACAAAGTTATCGCCAGTCCATAAAGTGCCATGGAAAGAGGGTCAACATTGTGAGTCTCCCAGTAAGCTAAATGTGTTCAATTGTTTTTCCTGAGGAAGATTCGCCCTGAGCTAACATCTGTGCCAATCTTCCTCTATTTAATATGTGGTTCGCTGCCTCAGCATGGCTGACAAGTGGTGTAGGTCTGCACCTGGGATCTGAACCTGCGAACCCGGGTCGCCAAAGCGGAGCAGGCCAAACTTAACTACTACGCCACAGGGCCAGCCCCTTCAATTTTGAAACTTGCAGATCATATCCTTTCTACCAGGCAACAGCATCTGTTTTTAAAAATGTGCTTAATTAGTAAAACAAGAATCAGAAGTCCCTCACGTTAAAAGCCTTTTTTTCTCTTGGTAGATGAGTCTGTGAAATTCCATGGATTATGAACAACCTTAGGGAGAGATGACTCAGGCTTGGGGAGGTGGAGCACGCCACTATAGGTCACTGTGAAGCTAAATAAAGAGGCTTCTTTGGCTCTAAATCAGGGCTCCCTGTTCACTTACACCTCATCCTTAGCTTGTCACCACCAGATCCAATTACCTTCTAACGGGGCCCACCAACCTCACTCCAGAAGGGCTCGTCACTTTTCTCATTTAATGAATCAAAGGTAGTGGGAGGCTGAGTGGGCCAAGGTTTCCAGATCATGCCTTAACAAGAGTCCGTGGCCAGAAAAAGGAGTTTGGTAACTTAACTTTCCTCCTTACTAAAGCGTAGTTTGTCTATAATGCTTTTAGTATGACAAAGGGGGTAGTGGAGCATGTTTTTCTGGCAGGTTGAATATCCCTCTGGATATTTACAAGTCAAACGGAAGCCACAACCAGGCTCTGCCAATCTGGGAGCCCACAGCCAGTGGGCGGAGGGGGACATTGCAGGCCAAATAAATGCCATGTGCAATCTGAGAGCTGAACGTCACCTGTTCCCTTCTTGCTTCCACATTCATTCGCAGCTTAGAGGCCTCACTTGAGCACACTGCAGATGTAACAAAGGTTACTATATAAGTGTCTTTGCTGTGTATAGACTACTTTGAACCCACTGGGCGTCCTTCTGAATTTGGGTTCTGAAAGCTGTAAATGGTCACAGCATGGAGCAAAAACAGAGATGCTCAAGCCATTGGGCTGAAAGAAGAATGCGAGGGCCCTGACAAGGTGATCAAAATCCCAGGGGAGGACACACTGTCTCTGCACACGCTTGAGCTTCTGGAGCTGGCCACAAGTCCACACAGCTAGCAGGCACTGTGACCTTCTCAAAGGCAAGAGCCAGCTAAACTGATGCTTGCTACACACCCAAACATCCCTCTGCTCCTCTCACCACTCAGTTACTTTTCTTTGTTGCAAGCTGACGGCTGTAGGTGGCTCAGGCAGGATGGCACTGTTTCTTCTCTGTGTTTTAAAATAATTCACACCACCAAATTCATCACTCCCAGGAGGTTACGCAACATTTGTCATCATCTCCTCATTTTGATTTGTTTAACCTCCACCTGTGTTGCTATAGTATTCATGAGACTTTTCCTACTGGCACTTTGAACGTTCATTGTTTTTTGTGCTTATTGGATGTGATGGGGTAAATATGTTTGTGAAACCCATCAAAACTAAGTATGAACCCAGCCAATGAGACAGATTGCCAAAGGCCAGGATTGCCCTGTGGGGAGCCAAGTAGGCAGAGGTGAGTACCTCAGTTTTGGTATGGACCAATGTTTTTAACTGTGAAAGTCTATCAGTGGACACCCTCAATTTACATCTAGGATCAGACTCTTGGAAACACGGAGTAGGACAAGGCCTTGCCATCAACCCATCTCCTCTAGGACTGTGAGATGATTTTGAAACCAGCTGGTTGCCAGCTTGACCTCGTTTACTCAGCACAAACCTAGGCTGTGAGCCCCAAGAGTTTTAGGTGAGAGGTCGGGAACCGGGGGAGGGGGCACTGTAGGGAGAGGTCCAGGCATAGAACCTCTTCTGAATTAGCTGGAGCCAAGGTTGAGTCTCCCAAAGTGCAGAGGAAACCAAAAATGCTCAGAGGGACTGACTAGGTTCAAGACCTACCAATCAGAAGGTCAACCTGTTTCACTACCTTGTATAAAGCGTTTGACCCTAAGCACAATCTCCTTTGCTTTTTGTGATCACACTTGAGAAATGAATATTGCTTCTCAAATAGTCTTGATAAAAATTGAAGTTTGATCATGATGTGTGTCCCTGGATAGGAGCCAGAGCTGCATGTGTTGACACATGCACACCCCACAGCCTCATATGCAGACTCGATGGTGACATAACAGGGACCTCATCTTCCTCTCCTCTGCATAGGTAATGTCAGTCACGTTCCTGATCCCAAAGGCTATGTCTGAAGGCTGCTGGTAAAGAGACACTGTCTGTAAGAGGGCGCTGTGGTTCTCACATGAAAGTTCTCAAGTCAGAGCAAACTAACCCCAAGAGAACAAGAAGCATGGCTCGTTCACACACATGCCTAGCCAGTAGCCCATCTAAAACACTCCCAATGTCGCTCATGGGTTTCTGAAAGGCAAGCAGGACACAGTATATGTTGTCCTATTAAACCCAAGAAATTGCTCAATGACCTGAAATGCTGCACCAAAAGGGGAAACTTAAAATATTTTTTAAAAGGAGGGGACAGAAAAACCAACAACCCAAAGCCAGGGGTCTAAGTCTTCCCCCCAAATCTGTTTGAGAAACCTCAAGAAATTATTTCTTATAGTAAAAGGCAGAAACTTCAAAATAAGTTAAAAATTTAATCACTTGTTTATAGAGATTTGGTGTCATATTAACAAAAATTTTGTGTTACTGGTCCCTATTAAATTGCTTTATATATGTCATGAAAAGCATACAAAGTACAAATCTATAATTTAGCATTGATTAAATTTCATGTTTGTTATCCTTTTATTTAATATCCATTTAAACATTGGGTATTAAATCTTGGGAGGGTATCTGATCCCAAATACAACACTCTTTCTAGGTGAAAATCAGATTTGCATTGTATCACTTTTTCTAGGGCAAGTAACTCTCAAAGGTCATGGCAACTTCTTTGGTCCATATTTAAGTGAATGACTTCAAATATATTTACTTTTTTGTATATTAAGTCACCAGTTTCCAAAAGCTCTGAAATCATTTTCAAACTACATTTTATAGAGATTCTCAGGAAATTAGATGGGCCACTCTAGGACCACAAGGCTGCACTTAAGGGAACACTATCCCCAGCCCAGCTGTTCCCAATTCACCATTGGATTCTTGGCACTGACTGAGCTTTCTCAACCTCAGTGCTATAGACATTTGGGGCTGGATCAGTTTTTGCTGTGGGGCTGTCCTGTGCATTGTGGCATGTTTAGCAGCATCCCTGGTCTCCACCCACTAGATGCCAGTAGCACTGTCACTCCCCACCCCACCCCCATGTTGTGACAACCAAAAATGTCTCCAGACATTGCCAAATGGTCCCTGGGGAGAATGGTTGAGAACCGCTGGGTGTAGACCAACCTCATGCACTGGAAAATTTGGTCTCATGGGTCAGGGAGATCTGGGTTTAAATCCAACTCTGCTACTCACTAGCCAGTTAACCTTGCCCAGGTTACCTGGATTTCTTTATTCCCTGTCCCTTCCCTATAAAAACGAGAGTCATTACACCTCCCTCACAGGGCTTGGCGAAGATGAGAAATATCAAAATATGCAAAGCGTCAAGAGGCACCCAGTGACTATTAATTCCTTCTTTCCTTCCCCTTGCTTGCTCCCACTGCCATAATTTCACCTCTATGACCTCAGGATGGTAGGGAGAGTGAAGAAAGGGTGTATATACTCCTGACTGTACCAGAGGGCCGATTCTAACACTAGGACATTACACGTAAGCTACATTCCTCAGAAGCAACTATTGCAAAGTGTACTCGAAGAGGAATCGAAGATTATAAAGGCATGTTCTACCTCCACATATTCTTAGAAAACACCCCTACGCCTTCCAAACACTTGGTGATTATTCTATCACCACTGCTGTAATCATCCTTATCAATGTCCAGGTGGGCCTCAATTTAAGGAAACTGTGTAAAACAATACACTTATTTAACTCGTTAAGGAAACTTACTTGTATTACAAAATGATTTCTCTACAAGCTTTTAGAGAGCTTTCTTAAGACATCTAAAACATAATCCTGTTTATAAAAGATTGGTTTACAGACAACTCAGAAACACCAATATAGTAGCTATTAGTCTAAATAAACATAACTGTTTTATAAAGTGGGGTAAAGGGGCACTTTTAACCCTATACTTATAAATCAGTGGTGTGTACATATTTTTTTGACATTGAGACCTCAAAGTGAGTGCCAAGAAAATTTCAACTAGCTCTTTTTGCTTTTTAACAGCTTTAGTGCGGTACAATTTCTACACCATAAAGTTCACCCACTTTAAGAGCACAACTTAATAATTTTTAGCAAATTTATGGAGTTGTGCAACCATCACCACAATCTACTTTTAGAACCATTCTAGCACCCCAAATCGACGAGCTCTTAATAGCGTTCCCTGGGTGTAGGGAAGTGTTTTTGCATTTTCTGGCCCAAATGAAGAAGGCTTGAGGCATCCATGAGAGACTGAGGACAAGCTGAAGCTAGTCTTTCTATCTACCAAGCCAGGTCCATGCCCTAAGTCCATTAAAGCTATTGACACTTGGCCCCCAAATTGACTACCATGTGAAGTGTGGGTCTATGGGTCAGGTTGAAAAGATGGAGGGGAAATCCTCAGCTTCCTCAAGTGAAGAGGGGGTGGTATCCACGTAGAGAGATGGAAGTGGGAACAGTTTGACAAGTTTCGAATGGAAAAAAACAGTTAAAACAAAGAAGGCAAGCAACCGAGGAAGAATGAGATGGGCTTTTTCTAAGTCAGTCATGGGAAACCAGATGGCTTAGTTCCCAGGCTGCTTCCCACCTGGAGGCCTCTTGCCACGTGCTTTAGGAGGAAAGGAAGGGAAAATCTCTGTAGTATTGAAGGGTAACAATAAATCCCGCCATGCCATGGGAACTACAATATATGGCATAATAAAAGTAAATGTTATGGCACTTGACTTCGCAGCCTATAATCTCCCGTTCAATCAGAACAGAGATTTTTCCATCAGCAAGAGAAAACTGGACAATTTAATTTTCACTTCTATTCATGCACAGGCCTGTGCTGGAGCTCATCCATGTTTTCTATTATGTTCCTTGAAATATGGCTGCATAGTTTGATACAAACAATATCTCAAGCTGACATCAACAACTTAGTTTTGGATCAACTGATTTCATTCTAAGCTATCACGGGCTGACAGATGCTGGCAGCTGCCCACCCGAGCTCTGGAAAGGCCGTGTTCTCTAATTTAATATTATAATAATGTAAAATTATAGCTTTATTAAGAGGAAACACAGATTTATTTATAGTTAACACTGATGATTTCTAATGGCTTTCAGGTCTGTGTTCTGCTATTCACTGCAACGCAAATTTGGGCAGCTTCAATTGTCTGAATCACTAACAAAACATTCTGGTACAAATAATTTCTTTTTGATTCAAAGCAGTGAACACATGTTACAAAAGTAGAGATAGAAAAGCAGCTCTGAAGAGAGCCAGGCCCCCTGCAATGTCCTAGTCTCCTTGACCACCCCACCTGCAAAAGGCATTTCTGCATTTGGATCTAAAGACATTTTGCTTAAAACCCTCTCCTCCCTCAGCCCCTGGGATGTTGTCAAATTCTGCCTTTCCCTTAGATGTGGACTTTGCACAGGGTTTGGTCTTCAGCTCTAGGTTCTTTTTTTCTCTTTTCTCAAGGTAAAGATTTCATTTATCTTCCTGACTTTATCACTTCTAAGCAAACAGCAATATTAATAATAAGCATCTCAATCTTTTTCCAGCCCTCCAAGAGATTTTCCATTTCTGGAAGACAAGGTGAGGAAGTTGGTAGAGACATCAGTATTCTTTGTGGATAAAGAAGCTGAAGCTCAGAGAGTCCATGTAAATTACGGAAGGTCACCTAGCCAGGAAGCAGCAGAATCAGCAGCACTCAAAGCCACATCGGCAGATGCCTGCTCTGCGTTCCTGCCTCCTGGAAGGTCCTAATCTCGACCTGCAATGCCTCTCCAGCCTCAGCCTTCCACCTTCAGGCTTCACCCAGCACTGAGACAGGGATGTCCGGTCAAATCTCAAAGTCAACACGCTTAAATAAATTCATCACGTTTTCCCCCAAACCAGTTCCTCCTCCAGTCACGCTTATTTCTACCCAAGTCATTTCTCCCCCAGTCACCCAACCCTAAAACCTCACAACTAACAAATCATTCTCTCCTCCTCCCCACTCCCAAGTCCAATGTGTTACTGAAGCCTGGCAATAATTCTCTTGCATTTCTGCGTGTCCACATCTATCCTTTCTTTCACAATCCTTTTGTGAGCAGCTTAATTTTGGCTCTCTCTTACTGCCTCTCACTCGAACTATCAAATAACCTGACTCCTTGACACCCATCTTTCCTTCACCTCATGGGTCCCACAAAGCTCTATCAGTTATTATCTGAATTTTTAGACCTGATCATGTCCCTTCAGAGTCAACCATCAACGGCTCCCACTGCCTACAGAATAAATTACAAATCCAAATTCAATCCAGGCCCGACTTACATTTCCAGGTCAGCCCCCCGCCCCGAGGCCGGCACAAACCCTCTACTGCAGCCAGGCTGATGCACTCGCAACTACCAGCACTCCTCATGTGATTTCCCTGCCTACCTCTGCCCCTACCTAAGCGAATCCAACTTCCAGATCCAGAAAAGTCTGCCCCCCTCCATGGAGCCTGCCCTCACACCCTGGGCGCCAAGGAGCATCCTCAACTCTCATCAGCATTACTTTCTACCACTCAGTCATCATTTAGACAGACTGTTACCTCACTTTTCATTTACTGTCTTCGGGGCCCAAACAGACCCAAAGCCCCCAGAAGGCAGGGCCTGTGTGTGAGGACCTTGGTACCATTCAGACTTGCACTTTAGTAGGTACTCGAGTATTTCCTGGTTGATTACTTAGCCACCAATCATCGTTTCTTGCAAAGCAAATAACATATACATTAAATTATTAGCTTGAGGAATTATAGTTTTCTTGGATTAATGTCTTCTTGGCAAAATGAGAGTGAACTAAACCTCAGCATCCCTTTCTGAGCTCCCAAATACACACAACTGGGGCTTAGTTTCCACAATATGAAAAGCTTCCATAGACTAAACCCCCTCCATCAATGCCCCCAACATTTCCAATCCAGCTTGTCAGAATGAAAAAACATGGGATTCATATTTTGGCAATAGCCACCTTAGTGATCTCTAGACCCAAAGAAAACAAGAGTCAAAGTCAATGTTCTTCACAAGCAAGGCATGGCCCTGTGTATCCTGGAGGTGGGAGAACACCTCCCCTCCCGTGGGAGGCCCCACATTACCTTCACTGACACTTTGCCAACCGACAACCGTGCCTTGAAACAGGGCCCGAATGCAAACTGCAGAGCAGTAGAACCGGAACTTAATCAGACTCATTCTGATGATTCCTGCTCGTTCACTGCCAATCACTGCTCTGCTGTTCCCTGCCCTTTAACCAGGTCAAAAGCTACAGCAAGCCAGCGTTTCCATTATTATTGCATCATCTCAAGTTGTCAGAAACTCTTGGTCATGCTTCCTGACTCGGCTTCTCAAAGGCTCACTGCGGATGTAAACCAGTTTCTGGAAACCGGACAAGCACTTTTGGTGTTTACAGTCACAATGACATATCCTACCCTCAAGCCTTCACAAGATCAGACCAGAGACTGCAGGTTAGCAGTTGCAAAGATGCAACTCTATGAGCAGATTTCAGAAGAAAACAGCACCCACCCAGGTGACGAGAATGTTCATATTAGGAGCTCTGGAACCTCTTACAAGACCTGCCAAATGTTGGACATTTGCTTCTAAATTGAGCAGCCAGTGCAAATGATGTTGGAAATCTTCCATGTCAAATCAATCCCTGATAGTGGCTGCCAGAGCTTAGGGAAGGGGAGGGGGGCAGGAGGAAGGTGGGTGTGGTTATCAAAGGGCAACACAAGGGATCCTAGTGGTGCTGGAATGTTCTATATCTTGAGTGTGGTGGTAGATACACAAACCTACACGTGTGACAAAATTGCACAGAACTAAATACACACAAGTACTAGGAAGACTGGGGAACCTGGTGGACTGGATCCATGTCAATATTTGGGTTGTGATCTTGTACTGTACTTTCATAAGACGTCACCATTGGGGGAAACTGGGTAACAGGTATGTGGATCTATTATTTCTTACAACTGCATGTGAATCTCTAATTATTTCAAAATAAAAAATTTAATTAAAAAAAGGCAAATTCCAAAATGTAGCCCTTTCTATCATGTAGAATAGGAGAGAGTGCTAACTTATGACTATGACAGGTACAAATAAAAGATGTAAAGCTCAAAAAAATTTAGTCCCTAAATCTACACTTCTTAAAAGGGCTGTCACCCAAGTCAGACCAACGGTGACCTCAACTAGCACACATGTGACCTCACACCTACCCACACACACCCCCTGAAGGCCCTCCAACTCGTTTACCCACAGAGACTTTAGCTACCTTCCCATTTATCACACAGTAGTATCCTGACCTTGGGAAAACTCACTCATGTTCTGAACTAAGTAGCAATTATCACACCAAAGCTTATTTTAAATTCAAAGTCAAAACACTTAGTGCTGTGTCTACAATGAACTCTGCCATTCTGCATTTTCACCCATTCACCTTTTTACACTAAAAACATAAATCACCGGAAAATATGAATATAAGTGCCAATGCCCACTTTTACAAAAAGGTTTATACATCATTTCTTTTCATTAGACCTTGCAAGGAATTTCTCCTAAGGCCAGGGAGAGTAAAAATCCCAGGCATTCTGTTTTAATGTGGGAACTGCCATCACTTCCCTTGTTTTCAAAATTGTAACACCTAAAACCAACTGAGGGCTGTTAGCCTTGTATTTAAATGGCTATGTTAGTTCTCATCAGGTTGCTTGAAGGGGCAAGCCAAGCTCTGTAGTTCTTTCAAAATTTTGCAAAGAGAAGCAAGAATGCTCTCCTTACTCACCGATGTCATTGCTGCGGTCTGAGAGATCCTTGTCCAGGATGCCGGATATCGAAGTGCCCACCAAGTCAATCTTTGGACCGTCGCCCCTACATTAAAAACACAAGTTCAGGCATTTAATAATTGGTGTGTTTCCTGGTCCTTTTTTCAGCTTTCGTGATGCACACACACGTTAAGGAGTGTGCTATGCGTGGGGTGGGTGGCACTGTAGCCTGTAAGGAAGCCAGCGGGAGCCAATAAGCTATCCAACCACATGGGCCTTAGTGCAAACTGGCTGACAAACTGGACGCCCTCTTCTCCAGCACACATTTTCAAAGACGGCTATTTTAATAATGACTGTTCAGCAATGCACCTTCAGCCGCAAACCCTCCCGCTGGTACACAGGGTACAACATAGAGCCTGCTCCCGCCCCATGGCCAAATAAGCACCAGCAAAGGGGAACTGGGAGCTTCCCTTTTAAGGAGCAAGGAATTTAGCCAATGCCGCTTGTCAAAGGTCGGCTACTCTTAACCTTGAGAAAAAGGTTTTCTGGCCTGGGGCTGAGGCATCAGCCAGGCTGTTGACAGGCACAAGGTGTAGAGTTGAGATCTGGCAGCCTGAAAGCTGGCGCTGGGGCACAGGCCTATAAAATTAGACAGCTCTTGGGTGGGTGCCCCCATGCCCATCAGGACACAAGCAACTTCCCTCTGTATTTGGGCTAGGAGCAGCCCTTGGGGACAGGAACAGAACTCCAAGATGATGAGAGAAACAGTCCGCATATGCACAAACAGAAGATTTCTCCAAATTTCTCCAAAAGGGCAGCTCTTTGGGCTCTTCACGGTGGGGGGAGGGGGGTGGTGGTGGTAATGAGCCCCAAATGAGATTATGCAAGGTCTGTGATGGTAGTGAAATAGGAAAAGATCCCTGCCCATAAAATGAGAGGGAGAAGCCACGCTTTCTCCCTTCCTTCCGGGAAAGCAACAGAAATAGTCCATCTCATGGCTCCTGCACTCACTATGGCCTGAAGCCAAACGGCACAATGAGTAACAGATTTACTCAAGGAACATTTGTCAAATACCTATCATGCTGAGGGTACTGAGAGGGCCAAGCCAGATGGTATCCACTCTGGAGGGGTTCTTGGTCTAAATGGGAGAAAGAGAAAGACAACCACAGCCCACACAGCGAAGGCTGCATAAGATGCAGGCACGTCAAAGTTCTATGAGATGAAAGGACTGCGTCAGTGCAGGGGAGCTGCATGGTGGGGCCAGGGGCACACAGAGGAGGTGGTATTACAGTTGGGCCTGAGAGGGAAAGGGAGAGAGGACATATCAGTAAGAGGCATGATTGAGCAAGGACCTAGGGGTAAGTGGGAGTGTCCAATGTGGCCAAGGGTCCCAGGGCTAAAGCCTGAGGTCCCTGGAGAATAGCAAGAGGAGAAAGTTTGGCAAAGGCCAGACTGTGCCAGGTTCAGTCTGTCCTGGAGGTAACGGGTGACGGAAGGAAAGCTGAAGCAGGAGACCTACAAATCTAGAGGTCGGGGAGGGAGGTGACAGGGCCGACCCTGGGTTTCTCACTCAAGAAGAGGTGGTGGGGGTAGCATTCAGCGTGACAGGCACATTCTTGTGATGGAGAAGAGCCCCCGTCAGCTCCCAAACGAACAAGACTGACTCTTAACCTCAAGCATAACCTCCAGCACCCTCAACCAAAGATGAGCAGAGGTGGAAACTCTGGGGAAGCAGGGTTGGGCCAAAGGGCTTGGCCTCCACCAAGAGAAAACACAGCTCAAAGACTCTGCGTGTGTGTGTGTGTGCATTATGAGACTTGTCGGGCTTTTCAGAGCTCGGTTGAAATAAAAGGAGAGCGTGGACTACTGTACTTGGAAAGGGGAAGCAACTTGAACTTCACAGCAGAGCCTTCATTTCCCGCCTCACCCCAACCTCCTAAGGTTGTGGGGGCCCCCAGGCTAGGTTTCCATAGCAGATTCCTTCTCCATCCCCTGGGCACCGAGGCTCAGGCCCCACAAGTCACACTCCTTTGGACGGACCCCAAGCCAAGAGGAGCGGCGAGATCGAGGGAATTTATTTCAAAACATTTTATTGCCAGGGCCCCAGTATCCACTAATTTGAATGTAACCTTCTGAATGAAATGTTTTAGAAATGTGGTATTATTAGTAGGAAAGCATTTTCATTTTTAAAAGCTCTTGAGGGCCCTTAATCTTATTATTTGGTATCTACAGAGCCTGACTGATTTGGTGCTGTCATCTCCAAACTACAGACTGAACTTGAGGAGACTCACAGCCAGACAGCTCTGTCCTTTTGGGAACACACCAAGGCCCCAAACTTATGAGAACACATGTTCTGTCCGGGCAGAGAGGTCACTCAGGCAAGAAGAGTCCAGTTAATTCCACTGGGCTTTTTTTTCTTTTTGCCAAGGGGGAGGAGGGTTTGAGGTGACACCCTGGTGGGCAGCTGGGGAGAAAATCAGAGGGCGTATTGGCGGGAAGAAGGAGCTTTGCACATCAGCTAATCACCTGTAGCTCAGAACAACTTGGCTGCTTCTGGACATGTGGCTTATTTATGCATTTTGGTAACTGAGAATCTTGGAGCTGCCATTTCCCTCTTGGATTTGACAGCTGGAAGCTTCCAGTCAAATGCGAGCCTATCTCGAGGGCTGCAGAGAACCCTATTGCACATGACCGTGCTCATCTTATCTTGGGTGGGACTACTTTTTTACTCTTATTTCCCTTTTGTTGTCACTCCCAACTATTTTATTCTTTTACATGCATTTTTCAAAATTATCCCAAAGCCTTTGGGGGATGGTGTTGGGTAAAAAGAAGTAGTTTTTAAGAATAGGGTATATATCAATAGCATTTAAAACCTTCATCTGGGGGCTGGCCTGGTGGCGAGTGGTTAAGTTTGCACGTTCCGCTTCGGCGGCCCAGGGTTTGCTGGTTCAGATCCTGGGTGCAGACCTATTCACTGCTTATCAAGCCATGCTGTGGCAGGTGTCCCACATATAAAATAGAGGAAGATGAGCACAGACGTTAGCTCAGGGCCAGTCTTCCTCAGCAAAAAGAGGAGGATTAGTGGCAGATGTTAGCTCAGGGCTAATCTTCCCCCCACAAAAAATTTTTTAAAAAACCTTCATCTTCTTTGGACCAGTTCTGGGAGTCTATGCTAAAGAAATAGTCTGAAATACCCAATGGCTTTTGCAGATCAATATATTTATCACAGTGCTATTTGTAATAAAGATAAATTGAAAAGATCTCAAATCTCTCATAAATAGGGGAAGAGTTGAATAACCTATGATATTTGATGGACTTTTATATAGCCATTAAAATGACACTTATAAACAGTTTATGACAACAGGGACAAATGCTTATGTTACAATGTCAAGGGACAAAGGCAAGTTAAAAATGACATACACCTCAAAGCACATGCACCCACATGCCATTCTGATATACTAGGAAGAGAGATTTATTTTTAAGACTGGAAGAATATTACAGTGGTTATTCCTGCATAGTCTGATGGGTGATTTCTAGCACCCAGTTCAACACCTGGTACATGACAGGGGCTCAGAACACTTGTGGAATTAAAGAACATTTACCCTTTTTTTCTGAAATGGGAACGCATTATGTATTTGTACAATAAATGCAATTTTTTTCCAAAAGACAAAGTTGTATGACATTCAGTATGATCAAACCTATGAAAAGCCAATGAAAAACAAACCAAATCACACAGAGGAAAAAGATGGGAAAGAAACAGTCCAAAATGTTAACAGTAGTTGTTTTGGGGATAAGACTATAGGTGAATTTTTCCTTAGTTTTAAAGTTCACTTTTTAAAAAAAAAAAAAAAGTTCATATTTATGTCTGACCGGGCAAGGGAAACAAAAGAAAAAATGAATAAATGAGACTACATCAAACTAAAAAGCTTCTGCACAGCAAAGGAAACCATCAACAAAACAAAAAGACAACCTAACAATTGGGAGAAGATATTTGCAAACCACATATCAGATAAGGTGTTAATATCCAAAGTATACAAAGAACTCATACATCTCAACAACAAAAAACCAACAACCCAATTGAAAAATGGGCAAAAGATCTGAACAGAGATTTCTCCAAAGAAGATATACAGATGCTCAACATCATTAGCTATCAGGGAAATGCAAATCAAAACTACAATGAGATATCACCTCACTCCAGTCAGAATGGCTGTAATTAACAAGATGGGAAACGAGTGTCGGAGAGGATGTGGAGAGACGGGAACCCTCGTACACTGCTGGTGGCAGTGCAAACTGATGCAGCCACTACGGAAAACGGTATGGAGTATCCTCAGAAAACCAAAAATAGATCTACCATGTGATCCAGCTATTCCACTTCTGGGTATTTATCCAAAGAACTTGAAAACACAAGTGCATAAAGATACATGCACCCCTATGTTCACTGCAGCATTGTTCACAATAGCTAAGACTTGGAAGCAACCTAGGTGCCCATCGAGGGACGAATGGATAAAGAAGAAGTGGTATAAATACACAATGGAATACTACTCAGCCATAAGAAACGATGAAATCTGGCCATTTGTGATAACATGGATGGATCTTGAGGGTATTATGCTAAGTGAAATAGGTCAGAGGGAAAAAGTCAAATACTGTATGATCTCATTCATAAATAGAAGAAAAAAACAACGACAAACAAGCACATAGCAACAGAGATTGGATTGGTGGTTACCAGAGAGGAAGGAGGGGGGGCAAAAGGGGTAATTAGGCTCACTTGTGTGGTGATGGACTATAATTAGTTTTTGGGTGGTGAACATGATGTAATCTACACAGAATTCGAAATATCTTACAATGTACATCTGAAAGCTAAAAAAAAAAATGGTTCTGATGGTAAATTCTTGTTATGTGTATTTTACCTCAATTAAAAATAAAAAAAAATAAAGGAAAGAAAATAAAATAAAAATTACTATACTTAAAAAAAAAGTTCATATTCAATAATAGAGACTTGGACAATTCAGGCAGCTTCTGTCCTCTCTCCTTTCTCCCTAACAGCATCATCAAGGTAAAGGGGAGATTTCTTGGCCTCTGCCTACAAACTCTCCTTTAAGAATCTCCCGGCCACAAGTGCCCATGTGATGACCTGTGACCACACCTGGAACTCACCTGGGAACAGTTGGGGATGTGTGGAGTTACAAATCCTAGACTCAGAGGTCCAGGTCATGAGGGACCACCCTCAAGAAACAGGAAGTACCATCCCGGAGCCATCCCTCCCCAGATTCTAAATCGTCAGCCACATTCTGACAGGAAGGATATTGGGATCCCCCATCTCTCTAACTGAGCCCTGATCCCCCATGCCAAGAGCCAAACACAGGCTTTCGGCTGAAAATTATCTTCTCTACAGGGCCAGAAGCAAGCCTATTTTGAAAACACAGTAGGTGTAGTTTAAAAAAGGTTCTGATCCTTCCAAGTAGGGAAGCTGCAGCTGGTGTTTTGACAGTGTTCAGACTGTGGGTGTGGAAGCGTTTTACAATGTCTATTTGTAAATGCCTTTCACTGTATTTATAGACTCTTACAACAATGCTAATGAATTTCAGTTCTGAAAAATACCAGAATTTCTCAAATTCTTCAAGGCACGTGTTTGGAGCGGCTGATACCCAATGAGACTGCAGCCCTCGATGGTCCCTGTTCTCCTCCAGTCTGCCCAATGCACGGGTA